>NC_047593.1:21604788-21867288 GCF_011004845.1 Esox lucius
GAAACAGAGAGATGGAGGAGAAATAAAGAGAAGGATAACAGGAAAGAATGAGAGGGAGAAACAGAGAGATGGAGGAGAAATAAAGAGAAGGATAACAGGAAAGAAGGAGAGGGAGAAATGGAGAGAGGGAGAGGGAGCGAAAGAGAGGGGCAAAAAGAAGAGTGTGGGAAAAATCAATATGGTCTGCAGAGAGACTGGAAAAGACAATCACTCCTGTCTGACCCTCAACTCCCCTCTGTGTGTGTCTGTGTGTGTCTGTGTCTGTATGTGTGTGTCTGTGTGTGTCTGTATGTGTGTATGTCTGTGTGTGTCTGTATGTGTGTGTCTGTGTGTGTCTGTGTGTGTCTGTATGTGTCTGTATGTGTGTATGTCTGTGTCTGTATGTGTGTCTGTGTCTGTGTGTGTGTCTGTATGTGTGTGTGTGTGTGTCTGTGTATGTCTGTGTGTGTCTGTGTGTGTGTCTGTGTCTGTATGTGTGTGTCCTCCGTTTACTTGTAGTTTGCTATCCTCAGCTTCAAAATCTTGTCCAGACCTGAGAAGAGCAAGAACATACTTCAATATGCTGTCCAGACCTGAGAGAAGCAGAATAAAGCAGGGCTCCATTTTGAAACAAGGAGCTGACATCCACTCTGGCTGCACATTTTCCTCTGTGCAGAAAGGACACTTTAAGTAGCTTTTTGTTGTACAGTCAAGCCCAAAAAGACAATTACCATAGATTGGTCCTTTGAGAATTCTTACATTTTTTATTTTTGATAACTATTCTTTCAATAATGTTTTACTGAGATTTACATCACATAGGCAAGACTTCAGGTTTATCATTCCTTGTATTAAAATTGTATTTACTGATATCTCAGTAGTTATCATTCATAGTATTAAATAACTATGAATAGACTATCATACATATTTCATTAATTAATTAATGTGTTTTCATTCATACTATTGATATTTTATTGTATTGTACACTTGTGTCTTATAAACATAATCTAGCTCTACCAGTCTGTTGGTCTCTCTTTTCATCTCCTATTCTTTAGTTTTCTCTCTCAAGTGTTTGTGCTTACACACACATGCATTTAATAAAGCAAGCAAGCACACACAGAGACACACACATACACACACACACAAAAGAAACACACACAGAGAAACACACACACACAGAGACACACATCCACAAAAACACACACAGAGAAACAAACAGACAAAAACACACACACAAGCAAACAAAACACACACACAGAGAAAACACACACACCTGCTCATTAAAGAGGTTAGGGCCAAGCACAGCGGTGCCTTTCATCTTTCCTTCAGTGGACTGGGTTTTACTCACAGCATTATTAATGTAATAAAGACCAACCTTGACAGCATTACTAATGTAATAAACAACAAAGTTTGTCTCACAGCATTATTAATATAATAAAGACCAACCTTAGACAGCATTATTAATACAATAAAGACCAACCCTAAACAGCATTATCAATATAATAAAGACCAACCTTAGACAGCATTATTAATACTATAAAGACCATCCATTGACTCACTGCATTATTAATACAATAAAGACCAACCTTTGACTGACAGCCGGGTCTGTGTGTGTATTTGTGTGCATCCGTGTGTGTTTAGCGTGTTTGTTCTGTGTATATGCATGCACACGTGTGTGTGTGTATTCATGTGTGTTTTGTGGAGCAGTGGTATGTTAGCTTGTCCTGAGGCTATTCCTTTCAGTAGCCGTCCACTCTCCATTCCCCACTCTACCAGGACGGCCCAGCTCATTGTCCCGGCCACTCCGGCATTCTGCTTCTCCCGGTGCCCCGGGCGCCTCTCAGACAGACACACAAACTGGGGAATGAGAGAGAAAAACAAGACATTTCTGAATCTGAAAATCTCCTTTCTTCATTTCTCTTTCCTTCAATTACTCTTTCAAACCCTGCCTCTACATCCCCTGCCTCTACATCCCCTGCCTCTCTTATAACCCCGCCTCTCTACATCCCCTGCCTCTCTACAACCCCTGCCTCTACAACCCCTGCCTCTCTACATCCCCTGCCTCTCTACATCCCCTGCCTCTCTACATCCCCTGCCTCTCTACAACCCCTGCCTCTCTACATCCCCTGCCTCTCTACATCCCCTGCCTCCACATCCCCTGCCTCTCTACATCCCCTGCCTCTCTACATCCCCTGCCTCTCTCATCCCCTGCCTCTCTCATCCCCTGCCTCTCTCCATCCCCTGCCTCTCTCCATCCCCTGCCTCTCTCCATCCCCTGCCTCTCTACATCTCTGTATCCTTCCTCTGTCTCTCATCCCTCTGTCCTGATCATCCCTCTATCTCTCACTCTCTCTTTCATTCCTCTCTCATTCTTTTAACCCTTTCACTATTTCAATCCTTATCATCTACCCTGTGTGTTGAGTGTTGTGTGTGTTGAGTGTTGTGTGTGTTGTGTGTGTTGAGTGTTGTGTGTGTTGTGTGTGTTGTGATGTGTGTTGAGTGTTGTGTGTTGTGTGTGTTGTGTGGCGTGTTTTGTGGTGTGTGTTGAGTGTTGTGTGTGTTGAGTGTTGTGTGAGTAGGGTCATGTCAGGTATAAGGACGGCCTCCACACACATGCACACACACACACCAACACACACACAGACACACACACATACACAGACACACACCAAGACATACACCAACACACACACCAACTCACACACAAACACACACACACCAACACACACACAGACAAACACACCAACACACACAACAACACACACACCGACACACACACACCAACACACTTACGTTGTAGAAAAGATAAAGCAGTCTTCCGTGAGAAACCAGAGGGGCTCTGATCTCACAAGCCTCTGGTGACTCCTGGAGGGGCTCTGATATCACAACGCTCTGGTGACTCCTGGAGGGGCTCTGATCTCACAACCCCCTGGTTACTCCTGCAGACTCCTTAAGGGCTCTGATATCACAACACTTCGGTGACTCCTAGAGGGGCTCTGATCTCACAACCCTCTGGTGACTCCTGGATGGGCTCTGATCTTACAACCCTCTGGTGACTCCTGGAGGGGCTCTGATCTCACAACCCTCTGGTGACTCCTGGAGGGTCTCTGATCTCACAACCCCCTGGTGTCTCCTGGTGACGAATTTGGAACCATCAAGTCCTTCAAAATCTCTAATTCCTTTCCTTGTTGAGTGAGCAGAGGGAAGTAACGTGGCTGGGCAGGGATGTCAAGAAGGTCCCGATCCATTTTCACGGGCCTGTAGGGAGTTGCAGAAGTAAGACAAGGTCATGACTTTTATCAGGAATTGGGAGGTAAGGTTTGGGAAAGGTTTTAAAAAAACTAATTTCTAAACATTTAACCCACAGGACAATCATCAAATACTTACCTTTATTTGCTGAGAAAAAAATTGACACACTCACACACTCACACAACTATCTTGTATTTCTCCATTCATCTCCTGTTGAGCCTTCTGTAATATCATAATGACATTGAGTCATCTTGAAGGGGACTTGTTTGATTGAAGCTGAAGTTTAACAGTGGGAAGCTTCTTTTCAAAGGCTGACTTTCACCTTTCATATAATCTCAGTGGGAATACACACACACATACACATATAGAGTATTTCACAAAAGTGAGTACACTCCTCACATTTTTGCTAATATTTGATTATATCTTTTCATGTGACAACACTGAAGAAATGACATTTTGCTACAATGTAAAGTAATGAGTGTATACAGCTTGTATAACAGTGTATGTTTGCTGTCCCCTCAAAATAACACAACACACAGTGTCACGGTCGTGGGATGAAGAGGACACAGGCGCAGAGTAGAGGTAGGTAAGGTAATCCATTTAATACAAAATAAAGAATGCAGGACTCCAACAAAACAAAAAGCAGCAACCAGTGACGTGGGTATTCCTTACACAGGATAAACAAAACCAAAATGAACCACGCCTTGGGGCCTACAAACTAAACTTAAATAGGGTCCCCAATTGGAGGCAATGACTAACACCTGCCTCCAATTGGGGAAACCAAAAAATGGAGTAGAGGTGGCTAAAGGCCACCTCCTGTCCTGTCCTGGCTATGCCCCGAGCCCAGCGCAGAGATGGCTAGGGGCACAGCCAGGACGTGACACACAGCCATTAATGTCTAAACCTCTGGCAACAAAAGTGAGTACACCCCTAAGTGAAAATGTCCAAATTGGGCCCAATTAGAAATTTTCCATGATTAAAAAAAATAACCTGATGGAAGGTCTCAACTCAGTAACATGACTGGGTATAAAAAGTGAGGATGAGTCTTTCAGGAGATGGGGAGAAGTTCACCACTCTGTGAAAGACTGTGCAGGCAAATTGTCCAACAATTTAAGAAAAAGGGTTCTCAATGGAAAATTGCAAAGAGTTTGGGGATCTCATCATCTACGGTACATAATATCATTAAAGGATTCAGAAAATCCAGAGAAATCTCGGTACGCAAGGGACTATGCCGAAAACCAATATTTGATGTCCATGTTCTTCAGGCCCTCAGATGGCACTGCATTAGAAACAGACATGATTGATGACGTGATGGTATGGGGGTGCATAAGAGCACATGGCATGGGTGACTTGCACATCTGTGAAGGCACCATTAATGCTGAACAATATATACAGGTTTTGGAGAAACATATGCTGCCATCCAGATGACGTATTTTCCAGGGAAGGCCTTGCTTATTTCAGTAGGACAGTGCCAAACCACATTCTGCATGTATTACAACAGCATGGCTCTGTAGTAAAAGAGTCCGGGTACTAAACTGGCCTTCCTGCCTTCCAGACCTGTAAAAACATTTCACTTTAAAACTACAGCAGGTCTCCTCAGTTCCCAAACACTTACAGAGTGTTGTTAAAAGAAGAGGTGATGCAACACTGTGGTAAACATGCCGCTGTCCCAAATTTTTTCAAACATGTTGGTGGCATCAAACTAAAACTGGGCATGTATTTTTCTAAAACCAATGAAATGTCTCTTACAAATGTTGTCTTTGTACTATTTTCAATTAAATATAGGGATAAATGATTTGCACATCATTGCATTCTGTTTTAATTTGCATTTCACACAGCATCCCAATTTTTTTTTAAACAGGGCTGTATTACTTAAATACTGCCCATTATACAGTACATTAGCATAAAATGTTGTTTGGACGTGTGCTTGACATGTTGACTTAGACTCCAAAAGTTTTGAGTTCAAATCCACTGAAAGATACATAAAAAATACATATATGTTTATTGGATTTACTTTTATTCTCATTGTTTTTACCTCAACAATATATGCACAATACAAATTATAAAACCATTTTCTTAAACACTGAAACAAGATGTCATTACTGTTAAATAGCAGCACTCAGAATCACTTCACAGAGACAACAAACATAACAACACGTGACAATCAGACACATTGTCCTTGAAGCGATTCCTCCGTTGATGCTGTAAATCATTCATAGCTACAACGCATTCAAGCCTTGGCTCATCATGCAGCATTCTCCTGTGGGTGGTCGGATCGGCCTGCTTGTTATGTTGCACTCCAGCAACTCCTTCTGTTGGGCTGAACGCCTGCAAACTAAATGGCTGTACAAGAGCAGGGAATGCCTTCTCCTCAGCGCATGTGTACCACAGAAATGTCCTGTTTGTTTAAATAGCGTGAAACACGTTTTGATTTTTGACTATTCCGCTGTGTGGAGCCAAATTATGTTAATATATTTCTGTGCTGTCACTTTCCAGATTTTTGGGTACAGATTTTCTGCTGAGAAGGCATGATATCATTACATTATTTTAGCCAAAGTTGTATTGGTGTTAGAAAGGAAGCCGGCCAATTACGTTCCCGCTTGTGATTTAGAATGTTTTTTAAATAATTGATGGATTAAGTAAAAAATTTTCAAAAATGTGTTTACAGTTTTGTGTGAAAAGTTCATATTGTTCGAAACAAAGGTTTCAGTCACCTACCAGCCTGGCAACAGTCTGACCCCAAGAAAATTACTTTTACAGCAAGTAAATTGACCTAATTTGTCAAAATGCAGGTGTAGTGGGAGTGTGTAGATAAAAACTTGAGTCAAGCGCAGGGAGGCGATAAACGTTACTTGTATTAGAAATGTTCAAAAATAAAGTCACGCTATAAAACGGGTGCAACAAGTGCTAAACAAACGTGCCAACACCCCAGTACAATGAAAGACATAGATCAATACCACACAAAGACACCCAGAAACACAGGAACTAATATAGGCAACCTAATGAGGGAATGGACACCAGGTGTGTGCAATAACAAGACATGATAGTGCCGTGGGAGGAGGAGCGGCGTGACTAGAAGGCGCACACTGAATATCACGTCGGGGGGGATGGCGCGCGTCCTTCACGCGCGTCCTTGTTACAAAATTGGAGCTTTGAATGCAGTGTCTGGGTCTCTGTATGAGGTACTCAACAGATGGTGCTAAAATGCAAGTTGTAATTGACTCCTAATAAAATGATCGGTCACTGTCATCTGTCATTATGGGAGCTGATCTGTCTCTGAACAGCGTGGATTAATTTAACAAAACCACAATTTGAGAGACTAACTGTTCAAGAAACTGTTTCAAGTGATGAACTGGAATCAGATGATCCAAGAATGGTTAGGAGACTCACTGTCATTACTGGACTGTGCAAGTTAATAATTAACTTTATTTTATTCAGATATTCTGTTCAGAGTTTTGAGGTTATTTTATATTTTGGTGAGTGACATGGATTTTTCCGGTCTGTGTTCTCAGTAATGCACATGCTCACATTTCACCTCCTTCGATCAAAACTCAGCGGTCGGAGTATTAAGTAACTAGCTAGCCATGAATGAACATTAAACAATCTTGTCACAAGCTGTTGTTGTCAAAGTTTAATCATAGCCAGTAAGGCAAACCAGCTGCCTCATATTAATGTTAGCCATCTGCTGCCGATGCTAGCTGTGTTGCTACATGTAGCTAGTTTTGACCGACAGCATGTATAGTGACTTTCCACACTGGACCCTGCAGTTACAAAGGCAACCTCTGTGACAATTTTATAGGATTCTGTTTTATATATATATATGTATATATATATATATATGAAGGCGTCTTGATACTTTGACTTTACATAAGTATCAAGACGCCTTCATTTCATTCAATATAACAGGGACTTGTCCAAGTCTTGAAAACCCGCCTACTAAGCATCAGTAGGCCCCGCCCCTCTAAATTAACCGAATCTGCAGGCAGAGGTGTGGCCACATGTCACTTCTGAAAATGTCTTATCCCATTTGCCAAGGATTCTGTAAGCCGTCACACCTAACCTAACCCTTTTTGTAATTTTAACAGCCCCAAGGACAAATGTTGAATTCTGACGTGAGTTGTGAGATCCCATTACACACACAAACACACACACACACAGACACAGACACACACACACACATAAACTTGGCAGCAACATCCTACCAGGCAACAGATGGTTCTGAATGAAACACTCTGGTGAGCAGATTACATAATGTTGCCATTCACTCAACAACAACACACACAAACACACACACACACAAACACAGAAACACACAAACACAGAAACACACACACACACACAAACACACATGAAATCTAGACATCTAGATATGATTGGAAAACCAGCCACTAGGGGTGATGGTGAATTATATTTAATATACTGAAGGGTTTGCAAGGACAGAGCACAGAGATGTGAACGATGATCTGGAGGGGCAGTTTGTCCAGTGGAGACTTTCCAAAAGTGAATAACCTGAACTTCCCATTTTATGACTATTCTGATCACTTCAGGCTTTACTTCCATTTAACATACAGATCATTTTTTTCAGGGAGTTGGGGGGGGGGGGGGGTGTTATAGAGGATTTTGGCCATTCACTTAATCCCCTCATGTAGAAACATTAATCACTGACTCGACCTGAGATCACTCACACACACACACACACACTCACACACACACGCACACACATGTAACTTAATTATATAAATGGGGACAACGAAATGGATTCTCCTTACATTTTCCAAACCCTCAACCTACTCAGAACCCCAAAGACCTAAAGATATCCCAAATCCCAAATCCTAAACCTTAATCTCCAACACTAATCCCAAATTCTGACCCTGACCCCAACTTTTACGTTTTTCCCTTGAATGTAACACTTTTGACAAACGACTTTTCATTTTCCTGGATTAACCAAGGTTTGGAAAAAGTATTGTCCCCACTAATGCATTGAAACCCAGTCCCACACAGGCCTGCTTCAAGAGGGAATTCAAAATACCGGAGATGGGGTGTTTATACTAAATGCAGAGAATTGCAAGCCGCACAACTGATGATAATCGATAAGGAATAATTACTTCACAGACCTTCATTAAAAGGGTTCCTGATGTAATGGTCAGGAAGTGATATTCTGCAGAGAAATAGTCGGATGTAACAGAAGAGGTGTTTTGTAAAACTCCTGAACTCTTCAACTCTACTTTCCTAATGTCCTTTCATCACTGTATGTGTCTTTGGTGAGTGTGTGTGATGTGTGCGTGTATGTAGGTTTGTGGTGTGTGTGTGGTGTTTGTGTGTGGGTGCGGTTAGTGTGCGTTTGTGTGTGGGGGGGGGGCTGATTGTGTGTGTGGTGTGTGGGGGCTGATTGTGTGTGTGGTGTGTGTGCGGTTAGTGTGTGTGTAGAGGTGTAACTCCTGTCTATCATCAGCATACCATTGTGCAAAGGGCTTTTCCTATTAGCCTGTTAGACCAGGGAGACAGAGGAGGTGTGGGAGAAGGAGGTGTGGGAGAAGGAGGTGGAGGTGGGAACATATCAGTTCTCTATTAGAACCGTATGAACACACGCACACGCACACACACAGGGTGTTGAAAAACACTATTAGCCAATTGGTCTTCTCGAAGAATCCTGGCTACACCAATAACAGGGTGTAGACAGGATTCCACAAATACCCAGATTACCACTAATACCTTAATCTGGCTATTACACAGTTTATAACTAATACCCTAATCTGGCTATTACACAGTTTATAACTAATACCCTAACCTGGCTATTACACAGTTTATAACTAATACCCTAATCTGGCTATTACACAGTTTATAACTAATACCCTAATCTGACTATTACACAGTTTATAACTAATACCCTAATCTGACTATTACACAGATTGCCACTAATACCCTAATCTGGCTATTACACAGTTTATAACTAATACCCTAATCTGGCTATTACACAGTTTATAACTAATACCCTAATCTGGCTATTACACAGTTTATAACTAATACCCTAAACTGGCTATTACACAGTGTCATTCAGATCTCTGGGTTAGATTTTTCTTCTGTCTCTTTGTGCCTTCATAAACAGAACACTTTCTCCCTACTCTCTCTTCTCTCCTTTCCTTTTCATTCCTCTGTGCTTCTCTCCTTTCTTCTCCTCTCTCATCTCCCCTGTAAGACATATTCAGACCACATGTTTTAAACAATCTGATGGCCTAAGAGAAGAAAGTTCTAGTTAGTGAGCTAAACAGTACAGTACAATTTCTTCTGGAGGCTCCTCAACTACTGACATTCTCTGCAAACACTCTAACTATGGTCTATTAGAGGAGACGTCTTCTCAAAACATTCTACGTACAGTCTATTAGAGTAGACATAATCTGGAAATGCTCTACGTACAGTCTATTAGAGTAGACATTATCTGGAAATGCTCTACGTACAGTCTATTAGAGTAGACATTATCTGGAAATGCTCTACGTACAGTCTATTAGCGTAGACATTATCTGGAAATGCTCTACGTACAGTCTATTAGAGTAGACGTCCTAAGGAAACACTCGATCTACAGTCTATTAGAGTAAATGTCCTGTAAAAATACACTTGCTACTGTGCAGTAGACCTCCTCTGGAAAAGCTCTACCTAGAGTCAATCAGAGTAAATGTGATCTGGAGACACTCTACTTGCTAAATACTAGAACAGACATCCTCTGGAAACTACTGTCTATTAGAACAAACATCCTCTGTAGACTCTACTATCTACTGGAACAGACATCCTCTGGAGACTCTACTGTCTATTAGAACAGACATCCTCTGCAGACTCTACTGTCGATTAGAACAAACATCTAATTGAAAAATGGGGACTACCATCTACTAGAACAGACATCCTCATGTACACCTGCTTTCCTGGTGTGTGTGTGGGTGTATCTACAGTGGATATAAAAAGTCTACACACCCCTATTAAAGTGCCATGTTTTTGTGATGTAAAAGAATGAGACAAATCTTGACAGAACTTTTTTTTTATGTGACCTATAATGTGAACAATTCAATTGAAAAACAAACTGAAATCTTCGAGGGGGAAAAATTAAAAATAAAAACCTTACAATAACCTGGTTGCGTAAGTGTGCACACCCTCTTATGACTGGGGATGTGGCTGTGTTCAGAATTAACCAATCACATTCAGACTCATGTTAAATATAAGTCATTACACACCTGCCATCATTTAAAGTGACTCTTTTTGGCCATAATTCCAAAAGGTATGTTTGGCGCAAAGACAACACTGCACATAACCCAAAGAACACCATACCCACAGTGAAGCATGGTGGTGGCAGCATCATGCTTTGGGGCTGTTTTTCTTCAGCTGGAACTGGGGCCTTGGTCAGGGTGGAGGGAATTAAGAACAGTTCCAAATACCAGGCAATTTTGACACAAAACCTTCAGGCGTCCGTTAGAAAGATGAAGATGAAGAGGAAGTTTACCTTTTAGCATGACAACGACCCAAAGCACACATCCAAATCCACAAAAGCATGGCTTCACCAGAAGAAGATTAACGTTTTGGAATGGCCCACCCAGAGCCCAGACCTGAATCCAATTGAACATCTGTGGGGTGATCTGAAGAGGGCTGTGCACAGGAGATGTCCTCACAATCTGTCAGATTTGGAGCGTTTTTGCAAAGAAGAGTGGGCAAATATTGCTACATCAAGATCTGCCATGCTACCCAATAAGACTGCGTGATGTAATAAAATCAAAAGGTGCTTCAACAAAGTATTAGTTTAAGGGTATGCAAACAGGTTATTGTGAGTTTTTCTTTTAAAAATCTCAAAGATTTCAGTTTGTTTTTCTATTGAATTGTTCACGTTATAGGTCACATAAAAGGAGGAAAACGTTCTGACAGGATTTATCTTTGTCTCATTCTTTTATATCACAAGAACCTGGCATTTTAACAGGGGTGTGTAGACTTTATATATCCACTGTATACATCTGCGTGTGTCCCAATTTTTCTGTGTGTCTGTGTGTGTGTGTGTGTATATGTCTGTCTGTTTATGTGTGCAAGGAGACGTTGGCTGAGGTCCTGGTAGCAGATCTGAACAAATTTCCGAACAAACACTCTGGAAACAATTACAACCCAGAGACTATCACACAACCACACACACATTTTTCAAACCACCAACAGGACTCTGAAGATAATCAGAAGACACTTGAGGAAAAACATTGTGACCTCCTAAACATATCTGAAATCTTAAAGGTTTATGGAACCTTGTTGGTTTGTTTCCAAAGTATCATCTTATAGGGAGTTATCCTGGTCTCTGGAGCTCCATCTTCTTGAGAGTTCTCCTGGCCTCTGGAGCTCCATCTTTTAGAGAGCTCTCCTGGTCTCCGGAGCTCCATCTTCTAGGGACTTTTCCTGGTCTCTGGAGCACCATCTTTTAGAGAGTTCTCCTGGTCTTTGGTGCTACGCTAATCTATGACAATCTATCTGGATGAGATCTAAAGTGATCTAAAATAATTGATAAGGATGTGTTCAAAAGTGCTCATTTACATTAGAGTAGACACACACACAAAAAGAGAGTCACACACACACAGAAACACACACACAAAGAAAGAGACAGACACACAGAGACAGCTAGAGAGACATGCAGAGACACAGAAACACACACCCACACACATAGAGACGCAGACACACGAAGAAACACATACACATTTTAAAACCCATGACAGGAAGTTTGTCATATAAACCCAGAGACCGTCTGTGGGTGTGTGTGTCGGTATGTCTGTGTCTGTCTGAGTGTGTGTGTCTGAGTGTCTGTGGGAGTTTGTATGTCTGAGTGTCTGTGTGTGTGTGTCTGAGTGTGTGTGTGTGTGTGTCTGAGTGTGTAGTGGTCCATCGGCTGAGCCCAGTGGACGTGCATTTATTCAACCCCATATCACGCTTCTCCAAACATTACATCATAGAGTCTGTACATAGTCAAGACCATGATCACTGAGTCTGTACATAGTCAAGACCATGATCACTGAGTCTGTACATAGTCAAGACCATGATCACTGAGTCTGTACATAGTCAAGACCATGATCACTGAGTCTGTACATAGTCCAGACCATGATCACTGAGTCTGTACATAGTCAAGACCATGATCACTGAGTCTGTACATAGTCAAGACCATGATCACTGAGTCTGTACATAGTCAAGACCATGATCACTGAGTCTGTACATAGTCAAGACCATGATCACTGAGTCTGTACATAGTCAAGACCATGATCACTGAGTCTGTACATAGTCAAGACCATGATCACTGAATCTGTACATAGTCAAGACCATGATCACTGAGTCTGTACATAGTCAAGACCATGATCACTGAGTCTGTACATAGTCAAGACCATGATCACTGAGTCTGTACATAGTGAAGACCATGATCACTGAGTCTGTACATAGTCAAGACCATGATCACTGAGTCTGTACAATGTCAAAGTCTCATAATTCAGGGTTTACTGTGTACTTTCTGTTCAGGGAAATTTGCTCTTTTTGGGAGGTTAATTATTTCCAGTGTGTTTGAAAGTTCTGTTTTTGTTTTCTTGTGATTTTGTAACGTCCAACTTTGTTGCTCTCCTGGGGCTCTCTGGGGTTTGTGTTTGTGAACACAAACACCTATCTTACACTCCCTCTCTCTCCCTCCCTCTCCCTCCCTCCCTCCCGACCTCCCTCTATCCCTCCCTCCCTCTGCCTCCCTCTCCCTCCCTCCCTCTGCCTCCCTCTCCCTCCCTCCCCCTCCCTCCCTCCCTCCCTCCCTCTGCCTCCCTCCCTCTCCCTCCCTCCCTCCCTCCTTCCCTCTGGCTCTCTCTGCCTCCCTCCCTTCACTTCTTAAAGAACAATGTGAATGGAGACAATAGCCTTTTGTTGTTGCTGTTGTTTAGATACTATACACACACAGACACAAACACACACACACAAACACGTACACACAAACACACCACACACACACACACCTGGCTGTTGGTCTCTGTAACAGAGTCTCAGAGGGATGGGTTACTGCTGTATTTCCTAATAATAAATAATACACTTTTACTGCTGTCTGTCTGTCTGTCTGTGTGTGTGTGTGTGTGTGTGTGTGTGTGTGTGTGTGTGTGTGTGAGACTGTGAGTGTGTGTGTGTCTGGGTGTCTGATTGTCTGTGTGAGTGTCTATGTGGGTGTGAGTGTGTATACCCTGTAAAGGCAGTGTTCCCCCATGGAAACCTAACAACAACTTAAGGCTTAAAAAGTGTCACACCCACACAAACACAAGTAACATTTCAGGTATGGATTATCAGCAGAACATACTCAAACACACACATCCATACAGAGAACTAAACACACACATCCATACACACACGTCCATACACAGACCCATAAAAACACATCCATACACACACGTCCATACACAGACCCATAAAAACACATCCATACACACACGCCCATACACACATGTCCATACACAGACCCATAAAAACACATCCATACACAGACCCATAAAAACACATCCATACACACACGTCCATACACAGACCCATAAAAACACATCCATACACACACGTCCATACACAGACCCATAAAAACACGTCCATACACAGACCCATAAAAACACGTCCATACACAGACCCAGACACACACGTCCATAAAGAGACCCAAACACACACGTCCATACACAGACCCAAACACGCACATCCATACACAGACCCATACACACACACGTCCATACACAGACCCATACAAACACACGTCCATACACAGACCCAAACACACACGTCCATACACAGACCCAAACACACACATCCATACACAGACCCAAACACACACGTCCATACACAGACCCAAACACACACGTCCATACACAGACCCAAACACACACGTCCATACACAGACCCAAACGCACACATCCATACACAGACCCAAACACACACACGTCCATACACAGACCCATAAAAACACGTCCATACACAGACCCATAAAAACACGTCCATACACAGACCCAAACACACACATCCATACACAGACCCAAACACACACACACCCATACACACACATCCACACACAGACCCATACACACACATCCACAGACCCATACACACACGTCCATACACACACGTCCATACACACCCTCCGCTGAGTTATTTTACAAGGATTAGCTGCAGATTACTTGGGTTTTACGGGCTGTACCAGAGTTCTTCACTCACTCTCTCTCACACACACACATTCACAGGGACCAAAGATGTCTGAGAGCAAAATACAATTCTTCATATTAACATCACAATAGTTCTCTTAGCTGGGAGAGAGGGATCAACTGAAGCAGGTCTGTGCCTTTTGATTTGTACATTTCCTACATCCCTCTTTCCTTAATTCTCTCTCTCTGTTCTGTCTGACAGTTAGAGAACAAAGGCATGGATCAGAAATGTTGAGTGGGTTGTGTAATGGGATGGTAATCCTTGTAAAAACCAGGGTGGTGTGTGTGTGTGTGTGTGTGTGTGTGGGTGGGTACTGGAGTTTCCCTCTAACCCTGTCCATACTCTACAAGAGCTCATTGTTTTGACGTTAGTAGAGCTTCTATCTATGCCTAGTCCATAACCACTAATCAGACTAGTTACAGAGGAACTCATTTTCCAGTCACACACACACACACACAACACACACACATTTTAAATTAATTATTGAATATTACATACCAAAGGATTGTTTGATGGCTGTCAATTCACAGACACTCAGATGTACATAAAGGCTGTTCTCCTCACAGCCACACTCCATGACAGTCCTGCAATCTATAGGTCACAGAGTATAACACAGAGTACAATCTGTAGGTCACAGAGTATAACACAGAGTACAATCTGTAGGTCACAGAGTATAACACAGAGTACAATCTGTAGGTCACAGAGTATAACACAGAGTACAATCTGTAGGTCACAGAGTATAACACAGAGTACAATCTGTAGGTCACAGAGTATAACACAGAGTACAATCTGTAGGTCACAGAGTATAACACAGAGTACAATCTGTAGGTCACAGAGTATAACACAGAGTACAATCTGTAGGTCACGGACTGCACCATTTCCTAGGCTCTCCCTGTATGATATGAGATGCTGGGATTTAAAGAGCTTTTCTTCAAAGTTCAATTTAACAGTCTCATCGCAGTCTCACCACCTGTTTCACCACAGTCTCACCACCTGTCTCATTACATTCTCACCACCTGTCTCACCACAGTCTCACCATCTGTCTTACCACATTCTCACCAACTGTCTCATCACAGTCTCACCACCTGTCTCACTACAGTCTCACCAGCTGTCTCACCCCATTCTCACCACTATCTCACCACCTGTTTCACCACCTGTCTCACCACATTCTCACCACCTGTCTCACCACATTCTCACCACCAGTCTCCCCACCTGTTTCACCACCTGTCTCGACATCTGTCTCACCACAGTAAGTCAGAAACAGATCATTCACAGACCACTGGCCACTTGTTGCAAAACTTGCACCCTCGAGACAAAATGGGCCTCCCAAAACATGTACATGCCAAGATGTACCCCATGGTCTCAAAACCATTCACAATTAAACTTGGAATTTTGTGGTGTGACAGTGATTCTACTTGTAGATTATGAACATATAAACAGCATATTACAAATACAGGAAGTTTAAAAAGGAAAAGGTTTATTATTCAAAATGTCCCCCACTGCATCTTAACAGTAAAGGTGAGAATATCATCACTGGTCTGGACTGTGCTGACCATATCCTGAGCTTATCCAGACCTTAGAGTTAGTAATCCAGTAGAGTTTGCGGTCAGTAGAGTCCAGAACAGTGAGTTATCCAGTCTGTCCACAGAGCGGTCAGTAGAGTCCAGAACAGTTATCCAGTCTGTCCACAGAGCGGTCAGTAGAGTCCAGAACAGTTATCCAGTCTGCTGTACCAGATCCTGAGGTCCATGTTGTTGAAATGTTCCGTCAGGGGTGAGAGAAGAGAGAAGCAGACAGACACAGAGACCGAGAAAGAAACAGACGCAGAGAGAGAAACAGACACAGAGAGAGAAACAGACCCAGAGAGAGAAACAGACACAGTGAGAAACAGACACAGTGAGAAACAAACACAGAGAGAGAAACAGACACAGAGAGAAACAGACACAGAGAAACAGACACAGAGAAACAGACACAGAGAAACAGACACAGAGAGAAACAGACACAGAGAGAGAAACAGACATACAGAGAGAAACAGACACACAGAGAAACAGACACACAGAGAGAAACAGACACAGAGAGAAACAGACAGAGAGATAAACAGACACAGAGAGAAACAGATGCAGAGAGAGAAACAGACGCAGAGAGAGAAACAGACACAGAGAGAGAAACAGAAACAGACACAGAGAGAGAAACAGATACAGAGAAACAGAAACACAGAGAGAAACAGACACAGAGAGAAACAGACACACAGAGAGAAACAGACACAGAGAGAAACAGACACAGAGAGAAACAGACACAGAGAGAAACAGACGCAGAGAGAGAAATAGATGCAGAGAGAGAAACAGACGCAGAGAGAGAAACAGACACAGAGAGAGAAACAGACACAGAGAGAAACAGACACAGAGAGAGAAACAGACACACAGAGAGAAACAGACACAGAGAGAGAAACAGACACAGAGAGAGAAACAGACACAGAGAGAGAAACAGACACAGAGAGAAACAGACGCAGAGAGAAACAGACACAGAGAGAAACAGACGCAGAGAGAAACAGACACAGAGAGAAACAGACACAGAGAGAGAAACAGACACAGAGAGAGAAACAGACAGAAACAGACACAGAGAGAAACAAACACAGAGAGAAACAAACACAGAGAGAAACAGACACAGAGAGAGAAACAGACAGAAACAGACACAGAGAGAGAAACAAACACAGAGAGAGAAACAGACACACAGAGAGAAACAGACACAGAGAGAAACAGACACAGAGAAACAGACACAGAGAAACAGACACAGAGAAAAACAGACACAGAGAGAGAAACAGACACAGAGAAACAGACACACAGAGAGAAACAGACACACAGAGAAACAGACACACAGAGAGAAACAGACACAGAGAGAAACAGACAGAGAGATAAACAGACACAGAGAGAAACAGACGCAGAGAGAGAAACAGACGCAGAGAGAGAAACAGACGCAGAGAGAGAAACAGACACAGAGAAACAGAAACAGACACAGAGAGAGAAACAGATACAGAGAAACAGAAACACAGAGAGAAACAGACACAGAGAGAAACAGACACAGAGAGAAACAGACACACAGAGAGAAACAGACACAGAGAGAAACAGACACAGAGAGAAACAGACACAGAGAGAAACAGACGCAGAGAGAGAAACAGACGCAGAGAGAGAAACAGACGCAGAGAGAGAAACAGACAGAGAGAAACAGACACAGAGAGAAACAGACACAGAGAGAGAAACAAACACAGAGAGAAACAGACACAGAGAGAGAAACAGACACAGAGAGAGGTCACGGAAAGGAGGAGAAAAAGAGGGGGAGCAGGAAAAAGATGAGGGAGGGAGATTGATATGTAGCGGAAATAGTTCTAACAGAATGAAATAAATACAGACTGAATGGATGGATGATGGACAAACACCACACACACACACACACACACACACACACACACAGGGATGAGGAACAGGGTGTGAGAGGTTTGGCTGTGGTCGCGTTCCCATAACATTGGTTCATTGCTGACATATTTCTGTGGTTCTAAATCTGTCTGATGTTTGTTGTTGCAGTGCAGTGAGACTAGTGTGTGTGTCTGTGTGTATGCGTGTTATTATCTTACGACTGTGTTAGCGAGAGAAAGGCACCAAAAGAGAGAGACAAAGGCAGAGAGAGGTGGAGAGAGGTGGAGAAAGAGGTGGAGAAAGAGGTGGAGAAAGAGGTGGAGAAAGAGGTGGAGAGAGGCAGACAGATGGAGGTTGGTGGGGGCAGCACCACCTGAAGTCTAAATGGTTTTAGATTCAAGTTAATATTTTGGGGTTTTTAGTTCCTGTGATGTGAGACATTGCCAGCTGACTTCAGGTCAAAGGAATCAAACAATTAATAAACAGCCAGCTTGTTGAATAGGGTTATCATTTAGTGATGATAGGAGGGTTTGGCATCATTTAGTAGACTTTAAGAAGTTCACTGAAAACGGCTGGGGACTCTGCCGTCTCGGTTGCAGAACAGTTCTGACTGGATTGAACGGAAGCTGCTCTCTCATGAATTGAAGCAGATTGTTAGATGGATCGGACCTGCTAACTTCTACTACACGCTTTGACTCCTACTCCTGCTACTCCCCTCAATGACCCCAAGAAAACAAGCTCCTGCTCCTCTCCCTGTGTGTGTCAGTGTGTGTCTGTGTGTCAGTGTGTGTCTGTGTGTCAGTGTGTGTCTGTGTGTGTCAGTGTGTGTTTGTGTGTGTCAGTGTGTGTCAGAGTGTGTCAGAGTGTGTTTGTGTGTCCGTGCGTCCGTGCGTCCGTGTGTGTTTTTGTGTCAGTGCGTGTTTGTGTGTCAGTGTGTGTTTGTGTGTCAGTGTGTCAGTGTGTGTTTGTGTGTGTCAGTGTGTGTCAGAGTGTGTCAGAGTGTGTTTGTGTGTCCGTGCGTCCGTGTGTGTTTTTGTGTCAGTGCGTGTTTGTGTGTCAGTGTGTGTTTGTGTGTCAGTGTGTCAGTGTGTGTTTGTGTGTCAGTGTGTGTCCGTGTGTGTTTTTGTGTCAGTGTGTGTCCGTGTGTGTTTTTGTGTCAGTGTGTCAGTGTGTGTTTGTGTGTCAGTGTGTGTCAGTATGTCAGTGTGTGTCAGAGTGTGTTTGTGTGTCAGTGTGTGTTTGTGTGTCAGTGTGTGTCAGTGTGTGTCAGTGTGTGTCAATGTGTCAGTGTGTGTCAGAGTGTGTTTGTGTGTCAGTGTGTGTTTGTGTGTCAGTGTGTGTCAGTGTGTGTTTGTGTGTGTTTGTGTGTCAGTGTGTATCAGTGTGTGTTTGTGTGTCAATGTGTGTCAGAGTGTGTTTGTGTGTTAGTGTGTGTCAGTGTGTGTCAGAGTGTGTTTGTGTGTTAGTGTGTGTCAGTGTGTGTCAGAGTGTGTTAGTGTGTGCCAGTGTGTGTCAGTGTGTGTTTGTGTGTCAGTGTGTGTTTGTGTGTCAGTGTGTGTCAGTGTGTGTTTGTGTGTCAGAGTGTGTTTGTGTGTCAGTGTGTGTCAGAGTGTGTTTGTGTGTCAGTGTGTGTCAGTGTGTGTCAGTGTGTGTTTGTGTGTCAGTGTGTGTCAGAGTGTGTTTGTGTGTCAGTGTGCGTCAGAGTGTGTTTGTGTGTCAGTGTGTGTAAGTATGTGTTTGTGTGTCAGTGTGTGTCAGTGTGTGTTTGTGTGTCAGTGTGTGTCAGAGTGTGTTTGTGTGTTAGTGTGTGTCAGTGTGTGTCAGAGTGTGTTTGTGTGTTAGTGTGTGTCAGTGTGTGTCAGAGTGTGTTTGTATGTGTCAGTGTGTGTCAGTGTGTGTTTATGTGTCAGTGTGTGTCAGTGTGTGTTTGTGTGTCAGTGTGTGTTTGTGTGTCAGTGTGTGTCAGTGTGTGTTTGTGTGTTTGTGTGTCAGTGTGTGTCAGAGTGTGTTTGTGTGTTAGTGTGTGTCAGTGTGTGTCAGAGTGTGTTTGTGTGTTAGTGTGTGTCAGTGTGTGTCAGAGTGTGTTTGTGTGTGTCAGTGTGTGTCAGTGTGTGTTTGTGTGTCAGTGTGTGTCAGTGTGTCAGTGTGTGTTTGTGTGTCAGTGTGTGTCAGTGTGTGTTTGTGTGTCAGTGTTAGTACTTGTACCAGACAGTGAATTTAGTCTTCCTCTAAACCATGACGGACTGATGAACACTGACCTTCCTACACAGCCAGAGGGCTCAGTGTGTGTGTGTGTGTGTGTGTGTGTGTGTGTCAGTGTGTGTGTGTCAGTGTGTGTCAGTGTGTGTGTGTGTGTGTGTGTGTATGTCAGTGTGTGTCAGTGTGTGTCAGTGTGTGTGTGTGTGTGTGTGTGTGTGTCCCAGAGGAAGATGAAGCAACACATTCCAGGGATCAGCACCCATTTTTCTTCTGCCCAGAGGCTCAGGGCCAGAGCTCTATAGTCTACAGAGATGTGTGCCAACACACACGCATGCGCATGCACACACACACACACACGCCCACGCACGCACACGCACGTGCACGCGCCACCTTGGGACTGTTACATTTATCTACAGTGGCTCTCTAAAGTATTCACCCCCCCTCTGACTTATTTGTAATTAATTCAGAACATTTTACAGATCTTTAATCAGTGTGTATTAAGTAGCACTTAAAAGTGACAAACTGACTGTTTTTATCTTAAACAACTTCATACGGAAGGAATCATGAGAGGCTTTGCATAGATGGAGAGCACACACAGATTTTGGCTAAAATGAAGTATATTATGATTGGAAATATCATTTTAATATACCTATAACATGCTCCTGATGTATTTCAAATATATAAAATATATTTGAAATATATCTGGAGTATATTTCCATTGTACTAAAATACTATTGCCAATCATTAATACTTTCTACATTTAAAAAATGTAGCGCTGTAGCCTTTTTTGGAACATGATATCATTAACCTTAAGAGGCTAGCGAGCTGGATGTACAGTAACGGTATATATCAGATATTTAGAAAATAGCAAATAAAGCTGAGCTGACATTCATTTAGGTTTTACAACAGCATGGTCAACCCCTTCAAATGATCCATCAGATCCATTCAATCACCCTGGATTTACCACAGATTTAATCCCATTCACTTTTGGCGACTCCAAGTTTTTTTAATGCCGATGTTTTGCTGCCTGTCTGCTGTTGAGTGCCAACATCACACTAATCCTTTCTGAGAGGGGTTTTCCGTCTGCTCTGTGTCAGACATTGTTGTAGTGGTCAGAGAGGCCGTGGGGTCAGAGAGGCCGTGGGGTCAGAGAGGCCGTGGGGTCAGAGAGGCCGTGGGGTCAGAGAGGCCGTGGGGTCAGAGAGGCCATGGGGTCAGAGAGGCCGTGGGGTCAGAGAGGCCATGGGGTCAGAGAGGCCATGGGGTCAGAGAGGCCATGGGGTCAGAGAGGCCGTGGGGTCAGAGAGGCCGTGGGGTCAGAGAGGCCAAGGTGCGTATGTAGTCCTGTACATATTTATATATTTTTTATGCTAATTCTCACACACGCGTCTCTCCTTTCCCCCCGCCTGTCCCCTGTCCAATTCCAATGTCCAGTTCTTATAACGGTTGATTGAATGGCAACAGCCTTCCATTCTCTTAGTAAACGACGAGCAAACCACATTTTATCAGATAACAAATCGGTCAACTTGTAATTTACTGTTTTCTTTTGATAAAGAGTTAAATTGAATCAAATCCCAAGATGGCGGCCCAGCAGACCACATCCCTTCATCCTCTCTGAGGGATAATGTGTTTTCATGCACTCTGGGTTCCAATGAGAACAAAGCTGCAGGGCATCTCTTTCTGTGACATACAACTCACTGTCAGGTCACTGAGGGGAAAAAGAGAAGGAGAAATAAAAGAAAGAGTGAAAAAGTTATTGAGTGGGTCAAGGCTTGTCAAATGTCATTACTGTCATGACAGGAACCTTGCTTTACTCCTGTCCCCTGCAACCAAACACACACGTTTGTCTTTCTATTCTTGTGGGGATCTGAGACCTAACCTTGACCCAGAAATTCATGTTCCCTATTCCCAAGCCCTAAATGCTTACCGTAACCCTAGCCTAAATAACTTACTTTCATGCCTTAATGGAACCTTAATGGAAGCCTACAGTAACTAGCAATGCCTAAACCCAAACCAAACTATTAATGCCTAAACCCAAACCAAACTATTAATGCCTAAACCCAAACCAAACTATTAATGCCTAAACCCAAACCAAACTATTAATGCCTAAACCCAAACCTAACTATTAATGCCTAAACCCAAACCTAACTGGTAATGCCTGAATCCAAGCCTAACTGGTAATGCCTGAATCCAAACCTAACTGTTAATGCCAGAATCCAAACCTAACTGTTAATGCGTAAAAGACCGGACTACATCCTTTCAGACACACCCTTCCTCTAGTCCAGTGTCGGTCAACCCTGCTCCTGGATGCCCCCCCCCCCCCCCCCCCCCCCCCCCGCCCGCCCGGACTGTTTTAGATCGCTCCCTGCCCTAAGACACCTGACGTAGCTCATGAAGGACTTGATAATGAGCTGATCATTAGAATTAGGTGTGACAGAGCAGGGAGAGATAAAAAACATGCAGGACGGGGGGGCGTCCAGGAGCAGGGTAGAGAAAGAATGCCCAATATACACTGGTACAGTCCTATGGAGAGATGACACCCTATTCCCTATATAGTACACTACTTTAACCAGAGCCCTATGGAGAGATGTCACCCTATTCCCTTTATAGTACACTACTTTAACCAGAGTCCTATGGAGAGATGACACCCTATTCCCTATATAGTACACTACTTTAACCAGAGCCCTATGGAGAGATGACACCCTATTCCCTATATAGTACACTACTTTAACCAGAGTCCTATGGAGAGATGACACCCTATTCCCTATATAGTGCACTACTTTAACCAGGGGGCGCTCAGGAGCAGGGTTGAGAAACACTGATCTAGTACTAACAATCCTGTTGTCCCTCTAGCTCCTCTAGGGGATCCCTCTGGCACTGCATGTGTCACTGTGCTGTTGACATACATTTGTTTTAGTGTGTGTGTGTGTGTGTGTGTGTGTGTGAGTGTGTGTGTGTGTGTGAGTGTGTGTGTGTGAGTGTGTGTGTGTGAGTGTGTGATTGAGCAAAGTAACATTGACAGGACTTGTCTCCCGCCGTCCCTGGAACAGCTGCTGTCACCTCACATCAACCTTGTTTTGAACAAACACACACACACACACACACACTAAATCCTGCCACCACTTCTTGTCATTCACCAGCAACACCACGCTGCTGTCATTGTGTGTGTGCGCGTGTGTGTCTGACACCCCAGGGTGTGTGTTAAATGATGTTTAGACAGTGTTAATTGGTGCACAGTGATATCAGAATGAGACAGCTTCAATGCTGTGTTGGTCCTATCAGCTTGGTGTTGTTAAAAGACACAACTGTCTGGGTGTCTTAGGTGTAATTCATGTGACAAGCTTAGCTTAGTGATTGTGTTGGGCTCATCTGAAACACAAAGACTTTCAATTCTGGAGACCAAAGTGCTGCAATCACCAAAAACATAATTCCAACCGCAAAAGTGGAGGGTTAAGTAGCTGTGGTCAATATAATTGGGCACCTCTTCATTGCGTGCTTAACTGTTATAACAGATATAGTCTCAACATATACAGTTAACTTTGGTCACGCTAATTTAATACAAATATGTTCTCAACTCTAAATGTTCCAGCGCTCGTCTGAATGTGTGACTCCAAAGCAATAATGTCCACACCTACAAACGGCCTTCCAAAGGACAAACTTACACACCCTCATGCACGCACACACACACACAAACACATACACACATGCATACGCACCCACACACACACTGTGTTCCAGAGGGCACAGGGAAACTCCCGTACAACTCCCAGACTTCCTGCAGTTACTTTGCCCAGTTGTGGCCTGAAAAACACTCCTATTGACCAGGCTGAGTCACAGTTATACAGGGAGAGGATGACTGGATAGAAGAGGAGAGGGGAAGAGAAAAAGGGAGAATGAAAGAAAGAAAGAAAGAAAGAAAGAGAGGGAGGGGTAAATGGATAGAGGAGGAGAGGGAAATAGAAAGAAAGAGGAGATAGGGAAAGAGAGGGAGAGGAAGGAAGAGGATGACTGGAAAGAACAGTGGAGTCACTGCCTGGCTACAGCTGCGTCATTGTGGACAGAAGTTCAAATCCCGGCGCTGTATAATGCCAATGCCTGTGGATCCCGCAGAAGGTGGACCAGTTTGGCACAGTGCCAGCCAATTTGGATAAGTGGATGTTGGACTGGTTGCTTCATTTCTAGAGCCTCCTTCTGGTAGGTCAGGTGCCTGCCAACTGAATCATGGTTATTAGGGAAATGCACTCCTATACAGAACAGAATGTTTCGGACATCAGAGGTATGTTCCAGACATTAAAGGAGATCACGGCTCAATCTTTGACTCTATTGAACCTGTAGTTGTTTTGACAAGGCAAGGCTATGTTCACAAATTGATTGTTAGTGTATTTGGATCAGAGAAAAATGGGGTCACAAATTATAGAATAAGAAGTACCCTGGCTACAGTATTGATCTCTTCATTACCTGATGATGAACTACCAATGACCAGATGTCTCCTGTTACCTGTATGTTGGTCTAATACTCCATCAATGTAGACTGTAGACTGTAGACTGTAGACTGTAGACTGTAGACTGTAGACTGTACCGTATATGAGGACAGCAAAGGCAAGCTTTTTTGGGGACATCTAAGCAATGTCACAGATTAACTGACATAATAGTGGAAGCATTGGTAACTGAAACATTGGTAACTGAAACATTGGTAACTGAAGCATTGATAACTGCAGCATTGATAACTGAAGCATTGGTAACTGAAACATTGGTAACTGAAACATTGGTAACTGAAACATTGATAACTGAAACATTGGTTAACTGAAACATTGGTAACTGAAACATTGGTAACTGAAGCATTGATAACTGAAACATTGATAACTGAAGCATTGATAACTGAAGCATTGGTAACTGAAGCATTGGTAACTGAAGCATTGGTAACTGAAACATTGGTAACTGAAACATTGGTAACTGAAATATTAGTAACTGAAACATTGGTAACTGAAGCATTAGTAACTGAAACATTAGTAACTGAAACATTGGTAACTGAAGCATTGATAACTGCAGCATTGATAACTGCAGCATTGATAACTGAAGCATTGGTAACTGAAACATTGGTAACTGAAACATTGGTAACTGAAACATTGATAACTGAAACATTGGTTAACTGAAACATTGGTTAACTGAAACATTGGTAACTGAAACATTGGTAACTGAAACATTGATAACTGAAGCATTGATAACTGAAGCATTGGTAACTGAAGCATTGGTAACTGAAACATTGGTAACTGAAACATTGGTAACTGAAGCATTAGTAACTGAAACATTAGTAACTGAAACATTGGTAACTCAAACATTGGTAACTGAAACACTGATAACTAAAAATCTAAATGGATAATAGACACGCTTTGATGATGTGAAGGATAACATATGCAGAAATTTAAATGCATATCCAACAGGAAAATACATTGATCAACCATAACATTATGACCACATGCCTGATATTTTGTAGATCCCCTTTCGCCGCCAAAACAGCCCTGACACATCGAGGCATGGACTCCACTAGACATCTGAAAGTGTGCTGTGGTATCTGGCACCAAGACATTAGCAGCAGATCCTTTAAGTCCTGTAAGTTGCGAGGTGGGGACTCCATGGATCGGACCTGTTTGTCCAGCACATCCCACAGATGTTCGATTGGATTGAAATCTGGGGAATTTGGAGGCCAAGTCAACACCTTGAACTCGTTGTTGTGTTCCTCAAACCATTCCTGAACCATTTTTGCTCTGTGGCAGGGTGCATTATCCTGCTGAATGAGGCCAATGCCATCAGGGAATACTGTTGCCATGAAAGGGTGCATATGGTCTGCAACAATGCACAAGTAGGTGATACATGTTAAAGTAACATCCACATGAATGGCAGGACCCAAGGTTTCCCAGCAGAACATTACACAAAGCATCACACTGCCTCCGCCGGCTTGCCTTCTTCCCATAGTGCATCCTGACTGGTGTCCGGCTACACAGCCCCATACGCAACAAACTGCGATGCACTGTGTGTTCTGACACCTTTTTCTCAGTACCAGCTGTCAGTGGTCATAATGATATGGCTGATGGGTGTATTTTGAATATATGCGTTAGCAGTGGTATTGATTCATTTTTCTCTACTTGCAGGGGATTAGACAGATGAACTATGGACACCAGATCCCCAACCCCCAAAAAACTGAAATGTGGAAACATCAACACTTGCCATTTTGAATGAATGTCACTTTTTATGGTTTTGCCTTGTCTGATTCTCCTCAGGACACACCACCCTGTATAAAATACTATTTGTCATTCCTGACCTACTGGATACCTTGAGGAGATTGACCTCCGGTGTTCAAAAGCTTGTGGACAAGACAACACTTATTATTAGAGTTCTACAACGTTTGCAGGTTTTTGTTTCAGCCCTTCACTAACATCTCATCCTGTCAAAAACCATCTGGACCAAAAACCTGTCTGAGTTGTCATTGACCTCTGGGAGGTCAAAAGGGGCGGTTTCACCTCAGCCAATGAAGGACAGCTATTGCAACGCGAGGAGACACGACATTACACTGTTTTGTTAAAAATCTAATTTAATTGCACAATAATAATAAAAATGTCCCTTAAAACAGGAGAATGCCGTGTACATACATGAGGGGGGGACACACGAAAGTAAATGTAAGGAACTCTAAAGAAATGTATACGACAAAGTTAACAGGTTTATACAACAAAGTTAACAGGTTTATACAACACAAAGTTAACAGGTTTATACAACAAAGTTAACAGGTTTATACAACAAAGTTAACAGGTTTATACAACACAAAGTTAAAAGGGTTTGTACAACACAAAGTTAAAAGGTTTATACAACACAAAGTTAACAGGTTTAAGGGGGTGGAGACTGTACATACTGCGTAGTGGATTCATAAAGCTTCTGTGCATGTTCTGCTTACATATATTTCTGTATACACTCTGGGCTTTCTCCCTCTTTCATAACTTTCTTAACATCTACGTCTTTGCCTCATATTTCTTAAAAGCATATTCTACAAGACTCAGCGTCTGGTTTAGAATATCATAGTAACAGAAGCGTGGCGCCCTGATGTGATGTCATTTTTACGCTGCCATATCGTATACCCTGAACAGCTGAAAAAGAGCAAACACTTGACTCCCTGACTGCCAATTATCATGCAAGAAAGCATGATTTTATACAACACATGACTGAAATTCCCCTTCTGGGCAGCCACTCCAAAGCCACCAGTAACCAGAGTTTGATAGAGGGCTTTTTTGTTCTCCGTGGCCCTGAAAAGGCCTCCATAGGCCAGAAATGACAAGGGAAAAAACTCACGTTAACATGCTGTGATGGATTAAAAAACGAATTACTGAGGCAACTACCGTGATGAGAAATCGCTCCAACCTCCTGGGGTTCCGTTTGTGTGGCCCGATCAGAGTTGTCAAACTGAACCATTACATTGTTTTGTGGCCTTTTCAATATATATTTCCTGTATGTATTTCAGATGTGTGGTTTAACTCCCTCTCTTTCTGTAACATTTATTAACACAAAACTGGAATACCTCTACATTAAAACACAACGATCGTGGAATGCTCCTTCAGAACAGCGTTGGGTTGGGTAAAATAGGAGTAGAATATTAGTTGGGATCCATACAGGACGGGTGAAATGTGTGTGTGGCTGATGTCAAACCAATGTCACAGTATCTAATCAAAAACACACTCCCTCTGCATTCTACATCAAATGCTTTGGGCACACTGCCAAACACACACACACTCACACACACAAAATAAACACACACATTCACTCATACATACAGAGCAGAATGACTAGACATCTGACCAGGTGAAATAACTAATATGTCCTAAAAATCCTCTGGCCCCGCCCAAGGTATTGATGATTTTACAGTTACAAGGGCATTTTAGATGGTGTTTGGTTGTGTTCTGGGTGGTGTATGAGTGTTCCGGGTGGTGTTTGGGTTGGTTTGGGTGGTGTTCAGTGGTATTCTGTGTTGGGTTTGGTTGTATTTTGGGTGGCGTTTGGGTGATCTGAGTGGCGTTTGGGTGTTCTGGGTGGTGTTTGATTTGTTCTGGGTAGCGTTTGGGTAGCGTTTGGGTGTTCCGGGTGGTGTTCGGTGGTTTTCTGGGTGGTGTTCGGTGGTATTCTGGGTGGTGTTCGGTGGTATTCTGGGTGGTGTTCGGTGGTATTCTGGGTGGTGTTTGGTGGTATTCTGGGTGGTGTTCGGTGGTATTCTGGGTGGTGTTCGGTGGTGTTCTGTGTCTTTCACTGAGTTGACTCACCCATAGGCCCCCATAAAACATTGGATCTGAAGTGACTGAAATGTTCAATCATCAATAGAATTTGCAATACCTAGATTAATGCGCAAAGTAGTAACACCCATCTAGTTTTTCCAGAAGGGCGTCAGAAGGGCGTCAGAATGCACATACACTGAACACACACACACTAAATATACAAATACAAAGAACACACACACTCTCTCTCTCTGTCTGTACATTTGCCATCAGAGAGTTTTTTTCACTCTTTGATTAGCAGACACACAGCGCCATAATGTCCCCACAACAGTACATGAAGCCCTTCAACTCCTCAAACAAACACACACACACACACCCACACACACACACCCACACACACACACACCCACACACACACCCGAAAAGGCAGACTACATCTGCATGAAATGTATACCTTGTCTGCTTGACTTTAACGCTGGTTCTTATTGTCTGGGTCTGCCTGTGACTGTTAAGCTTTAAAAGCTGGCTTGCTATCAGAGTTTATTTAAAAGGCCATATCATAAAAAAAACAGACCACATCAATTCATCTCAACCACAGAATCAAACATCCATATGTAAATTAATCACTGCATTCTTCTCGAGTTTAAAGTGTAATATCATTGGCTAAACTGCTTTGTGAAGCCAACCAACACATTTATCAACAAAAAACCACAACAGTAAATTACCAATATGAGACATCTCTGATATTTTCAGGATGAGGTCACGCTGATTAGCTTGAAGACCATTACTTAGCAACAAGTTAGCATTTAGCCTGGACACATAGGCCAAGAGAAGTGACAGAAAAACATAATGCAGTTCTTCTCATCTGGTTTTGAAATGACAGAATATTCCCTCTTTAATAACTCTAGGGAAAAATAGAGAAGAAAATGAAAGAAAAACAAAACAATAAACCCCAGAGCACAGATGAGACACCATGGCAACAGCTGTGTGGCCACAGGTGACAGATTATATTACAAAAACACAATTTTGAATCCCGCCTGGCAATTTTGTCACAGTCTGTGTGTGTGTGTGTGTGTGTGTGTGTGTGTGTGTCAGATCAGCTCCTATGGCGTCACAATGCCACCCACAGAACACCCCAATATCTGTGTTCAGCCGACTGTGACAGTGGCAGGAGGCAATGGTGTTGTTCTTCGTCTAGCTGGAAAACACTACCGCTGTTCTGTTCTGTGTGTGTGTGTGTGTGTGTGTGCGTGTGTGCGTGTTTGTGTGTATGTATGTGCGTGCGTGTGTATCTGAATCTGCCAGGGACCTGAACCTGAGTCTTTTGAATCCTGTCAGGGGGTGGTTGCTGACAGAACCAAAACCCAGACAGCATAAGGAACCAGCCCAACTCAGGTCTCTGAAATGTCACTTAGGTGTGAAAAGTCACACGTTTGTTTACAGAGTAACACTTCCTGATTGGGCACATGCCTGGCCTGAACCCGGGACCACTGCTTTACAAACACGTGTGACCTTCCTGTGGTACCAGTCTCAAGACGGCTCTAAAGAACCCAACGTGGGCACCTGAAGCTGAGGAGGAAGTCAAACATCACTCTGTAAAAGACAATAAGGTTCTAAAACTGTCTGTGAATGAAGAAGAAACATTCGGTCCCTCTTAAAATTGAAAGGGGAGAAGAGATTTTAAATTCCTGGTTTAAAATGAAATTTTACTGTGGACATTCTGATAGATGCCAGAAGGAATACATCAGTGTGTTTACATGTTTTGTTTTAAAAGATCGAATCAGGACCAGAATTCCTTACAAGGACAGTAAGATACGAAATAACAGCCCTTGTTAGGACCTTCTGCTTGTTACCACAAGGACAATGAATTCCATCATAAGGGTTCAATTTAGGGACAAACTTGTAACAAGATTTAGTGTTCGAATTTACGTCACATTAAGGTTAAGGCATTACAGGTTAGGTTTAGGGTTAGGCATTACAAGTAGGTTAAGTTTAGGCATAAATATTAGGTTGTTGAGGTTAAGGTTAGGGAACATGGATTGTTTGGTTTTCTGGTCCTCAAAGGATACAAATATACAATTGTGTGTGTGTGTGTGTGTGTGTGTGTGTACACGTAATGGGGGGTTGCATGGGTGTGCCGGGGGTTTTTTTTTTGGGGGTGAGCGTGTGTGGGGGTGCATGTGCATGTGTGTTTTTTGTGGGGGACTGTCTTGTTTTATTGAATGTTAAATCAGATTAAAAGAGAGAAGGAGAGTTTGAGCTGAGAGCTCACAAGACATGCTCAGTTAACTCTGAGGTATGTGTGTGTGTGTGTGTGTGTGGGGGGGGGGGTATGTGTGAGTGTGTGTGTGTGGGGGGGGGGTGTATGTGTGTGTGTGTGACACTGCCTGCTGATCTCACAAACAGAAGACACTGACAGGGACAACCACATGACCGTAACCACATGACTGTAACCACACGACCGTAACCACCTGTAGAGTCTGACCTCACCTTGCACAGGAAGTGACACAGGTAAAAATTCAGGTACTTGTCAACTCACTCTGGATTTCTGAAAGCTCAGTGCTCAAACCCTACATCCATTTCCAAACTCAGTGCTCAAACCCTACATCCCTTTCCAAACTCAATGCTCAAACCCTACATCCATTTCCAAACTCAGTGCTCAAACCCTACATCCCTTTCCAAACTCAATGCTCAAACCCTACATCCCTTTCCAAACTCAATGCTCAAACCCTACATCCCTTTCCAAACTCAATGCTCAAACCCTACATCCATTTCCAAACTCAGTGCTCAAACCCTACATCCCTTTCCAAACTCAGTGCTCAAACCCTACATCCCTTTCCAAACTCAGTGCTCAAACCCTACATCTCTTTCCAAACTCAGTGCTCAAACCCTACATCCCTTTCCAAACTCAGTGCTCAAACCCTACATCCCTTACCAAACGAGTACTTGCCAAGCAGATAAAGGGCATCATTGCAATCTTGAACTATTTATGAAGGTGAAACAGTACATTCAGAGGGGTGAAAATGTGCTTTGGTTACGAAATTCCCCCACTTTATATTTTAAATACACTAAGAAAATAATCATATTTCATGTTCTGAATCACTCCATTTGTCTAAGATATTATTAACATTATAGCATAACATATCATTAACCATATTTCATAACCAAATGCTGGGGAAATAAACCACCAGTCCTGTTGACAGAGCCTGGCAGTTATAAGACCTGTATGTGGACTCACTAGAGAAACAACAGCTAAGTCCTGTCTGTCTGACTGGACTAACTAGAGAAACAACAGTTATAAGACCTGTCTGTCTGACCGGACTCACTAAAGAAACAACAGTTATAAGACCGGTCTTTCTGAACAGACTCACTAGAGAAACAACAGTTGTAAGACCTGTCTGTCTGACCGGACTCACTAGAGAGACAACAGTTATAAGACCTGTCTGTCTGACCGGACTCACTAGAGAGACAACAGTTATAAGACCTGTCTGTCTGACCGGACTCACTAAAGAAACAACAGTTATAAGACTGGTCTTTCTGAACAGACTCACTAGAGAAACAACAGTTGTAAGACCTGTCTGTCTGACCGGACTCACTAGAGAGACAACAGTTATAAGACCTGTCTGTCTGACCGGACTCACTAGAGAGACAACAGTTATAAGTCCTGTCTGTCTGACCGGACTCACTAGAGAGACTTCTGTGTGCAAATGAGTCACCAGTGAAGGGTGTGATGAATGAAATGTATCCAAGTGTTCAGCACAGTCTTCAGACAGATAATAAATATGTCAGTAAGGCTGAATAAAACACATGCTTACACACACACACATCCACACACTCACACACCGCCGGCAAGAGTAGAGCCGGTACTGTCTCCAGGGTTCTTCTGTCCACTAACATCAAAGTGGAATTCCAGGAGAACTCTGGAATGTTGAGTGTTCCACATCCAGCCTGGAAAATCCAACTCAACAGAATACTGGCACCATGGGAACCATCAGCCACGTACAGTAAATCCTGTGCGCGCGCGTGCATGTGTGTGTGCTGATCCTACCACAGATTCTGCTACCTCGGCAAACCAGGCTGGAGGTCAACCCTCTAAAGGTAAACGCAAAGCCTCATGGGTACTGAATCTGTCCATTGAGCACAGATGCAGAAGGAGAACAGACACAGGGATGCAGCTTAAGCCGGAGTCTTTTCAGCATTTATATTAATGACTTTTGGAAGAGACACCTGCCTTTCTGCTACTGGACCTGGGAATTAAACGTCTGTTGTCAGGACTGGTGCTTCAGTCCACACAAACCTTTAGCATTACGTTTGAGGAGCTCCTGTGGAACCTCTTCATAAGTACCCTGGGAGGATCTGATGGAGGGTGGGAACTGCCCTGGTGGTTGGCCCCCTGAAAGGCCCTGGAACCTGCCAGCCATCTTTGGCAGCATTGGTGGGATGCTGATGGGGGAGGCAGAGGAAGAGACGGAGCCACACTGTGCATTTCTTCTAGACATGAATGAAGCAAAGTCTTACCCAGTTTGGTGTTGACATACATTTCTGATAGGAAACACAACAACGCCGGTGAAAAACCTGTGCCTACAACTAACATTAGAGCTGATTTTTTTGCTCAGGAATGTCAGGAAGCCAGGTGAATGTCCATAATCTCAGTGATACTGTGTGATGGGTTCAGCCCAGCGAGGGCGCAAGGATATCGAAATCACAGCTGGAACGGGTTGAGGAAAAAATACCACTGTAGGATTTCTGCTCCATTCACAGTACATAGTACCTCCATTCACATCCCTTTCATTAACAAAAAGGACCTCGAAATTGTCGGTGTTAGGATATAGGATACAATAGGATACAATAGGATACAATAGGATACGAGAGACAAGGCAAAAGGGTCTTATTAATCTTCATATCACACTTAGGTTCTGGCTTTGAACTTTCCAATTAGTCCCAGAATCCAAACACTGTTTGGTTGTTAGGACTTGGAAGGCCTCAGAGCAACAGATCCAACTAAATAGTGAGAAAACAAAAAGAAAACAATTTCACACACTGGAAAGAATCAACCAGAAAAACAGAGAAAAATTTTATATACAGACTCAGTGATAATGGTCTTGACTATGTACAGACTCAGTGATCATGGTCTTGACTATGTACAGACTCAGTGATCATGGTCTTGACTATGTACAGACTCAGTGATCATGGTCTTGACTATGTACAGACTCAGTGATCATGGTCTTGACTATGTACAGACTCAGTGATCATGGTCTTGACTATGTACAGACTCAGTGATCATGGTCTTGACTATGTACAGACTCAGTGATCATGGTCTTGACTGTGTACAGACTCAGTGATCATGGTCTTGACTATGTACAGACTCAGTGATCATGGTCTTGACTATGTACAGACTCAGTGATCATGGTCTTGACTGTGTACAGACTCAGTGATCATGGTCTTGACTATGTACAGACTCAGTGATCATGGTCTTGACTATGTACAGACTCAGTGATCATGGTCTTGACTGTGTACAGACTCAGTGATCATGGTCTTGACTATGTACAGACTCAGTGATCATGGTCTTGACTATGTACAGACTCAGTGATCATGGTCTTGACTATGTACAGACTCAGTGATCATGGTCTTGACTATGTACAGACTCAGTGATCATGGTCTTGACTATGTACAGACTCAGTGATCATGGTCTTGACTATGTACAGACTCAGTGATCATGGTCTTGACTATGTACAGACTCAGTGATCATGGCCTTGACTATGTACAGACTCAGTGATCATGGTCTTGACTATGTACAGACTCAGTGATCATGGTCTTGACTATGTACAGACTCAGTGATCATGGTCTTGACTATGTACAGACTCAGTGATCATGGTCTTGACTATGTACAGACTCAGTGATCATGGTCTTGATAATGTACAGACTGTCTTCTTAGACAATTCTATGTGCTTTCCTAGCTAGAACTTCCAGAAGATGCCATCCAAATGGTTGGGAATGACATTCTATTTTATACATATCAGGGAAATGGCCATCAGGGATATAACAATTTTCCTTAACTTTTTTCAATTTGTTTTTTTTCTTCTCAGTTATTTGAAAAACACACGCAGTTCTCCCACACACGCACATATCAGCTGATTTCAACAGCACTGCCAAGTCACAGACAAGGTCTGGCCAAGTGAGGAAAAACACAAAAAACATATTGCCTAGCACAAGGTGCTCCTGGATGATGATCATGCTGTTTAATCAGCTTCTTAACAGCCCATCATCAGGGGGATGCATTATCATGGCAGCTTCTTAACAGCCCATAGTCAGGGGGATGCATTGTCATGGCAGATTCTTAACAGCCCATCATCAGGGGGATGCATTATCATGGAAGCTTCTTAACAGCCCATCATCAGGGGGATGCATTATCATGGAAGCTTCTTAATAGCCCATTGTCAGGGGGATGCATTATCATGGAAGCTTCTTAACAGCCCATCATCAGGGGGATGCATTATCATGGCAGCTTCTTAACAGCCCATCGTCAGGGGGATGCATTATCATGGAAGCTTCTTAATAGCCCATCATCAGGGGGATGCATTATCATGGAAGCTTCTTAACAGCCCATCATCAGGGGGATGCATTATCATGGCAGAGGACAGATGCTCATTAACAGGGATGTAACCACATTTGGGCACATCAAGATTTTTGCACAAATGGAAAATGGCATAAAATATTGTTCAGTCAGTCTAAATGAATAGAGGACGGATTTATAACCTGATAGTTCACACTGAGTTGAGAAAAAAATATTAATATCCAATAGTTTAGACTGAATTGATACAAGAGTGATTCATATCTAGTTCAGTATACGATTGATTCATATCTAATAGTTCAGTGTAAGACTCATGTCTAACACTTTGGTCTGAGGGGTTACCAGAATGATTCATGTTTGTCCTTAAAAAATTTTTTAACGGGAATTAATTAATGATTAGGCGCTAAGCATGTAAATCTCTGAGAGACACTCTCTTAGGAAGACTCCCAGTTGTTGGAGATTCAAAAACATCAATCACAGAATCTGAAGCCCAATAAATGTTCTGGTTCTCTGAGAAAATAAATCTCCTGGAAGATACTTTCTTCTTGTTCTTCATCTCCCTCCTCTTCATCTCCCTCCTCTCCCTTTGTTCTCTGTCTGTGTCTCGCCATCTCACTTTGATTTCATTTTAAGAGCTTTATTCGCATTGTAAACAGCAACTAAACGTTTTCTTCATTTTTTATTGTAATTTGATAAAATATGTGATTACCTACAATCTCAGATTTTATAGTTGTTTTAAGTAAACAATGCACACAAAAGTGTCAAAAAGATAGTCATTCACCTCTCCCTCCCATCTCTCCCTCCCTCCATCTCTCCCTCCCTCCCTCCCATCTCTCCCTCCCTCCCTCCCATCTCTCCCTCCCATCTCTCCCTCCATCTCTCCCTCCATCTCTCCCTCCCTCCAATCTCTCCCTCTCTCCCTCCCTCCCTCCCATCTCTCCCTCCCTCCCATCTCTCCCTCCCTCCCATCGCTCCCTCCCTCCCATCTCTCCCATCTCTCCCATCTCTCTAAGTCACATCCAAACTATGCAGATGATATTTAGAATGGATCCAGATGGATTATCAGTGAAACCATGTGTGTGTGTGTGTGTGTGTGTGTGTGTGTTTACTGTCTCAGGACAGTTTTTTCTGAATCTCTCCCCCACCCCGAATTACGACCTGATGAGAAGAGAGAATGACCTACTCTGCTAGCAGACTAACCCACACACACATTTAACCAACCAAAACTCTTAACCTGACCCTAAACATAAAACATAGTATATTTTTATGTTTTCATGCAATTTGTTTAATAATTGTTTCTGTAACAGTTAACAGTGTAGTCATTCAGAAGTCACTCATATCCCTAGTAAGCAGTTCTTTAACCTCTTGCAAAACGTAATCCTGAATTTAAACCTAAACTAAATTCCTAAACCACAAGACTAAAATAGATGATACTGTAAATGAGAACCTGCCACACCTCCCATTCTGTTGGATTAGCCAATAACCGTGGGTTACTGCAATGTGACTGGTTCAAACAGGTATAGATTAATGTCTACCCACTCTTCCTTGACCACAAACCTACATACACAAACACACCTACAAGACACAAAAACACAAACATTGAAATGAAACGCACAGTCTTACACATGTGCACATATAAGCTGATTTCTTCATTGCTACCAAGTCGCAGAAAAGATCTGGCCAACTCTGGAGTCATGGAACAGATCTGCCATCTTATACATTAACACACACCCACATCCATGGACAAACACACATCCACGGACAAAACACACGGGCACATCCACGGACAAAACACACACCCACATCTAGCCAAACAAGGCTTCATTAGTGTTATTTTAGCAGCAAGATATTATGCTGGCAGCACTCAGATTTTCTTCATCACAATAAAAGCCATCATTGAAATTTATAAGGCAGTATAGTTAACAATCTAGTCTGTAAAAATGAAAACACAAGAATAATATTGTAACGGATAATAAATATAAAATGTACAGACTAGATAGTCAACTATTTTGCCTAATATATTTCAATGATGGCTTTTATTCTGAAAATAAAATCTGAGTTAGAGCTGCTAGCATAACATCCTGCTGCTAGAAGAACAGTAATGAAGCCTTGTATGGCCATAACTACCCACAACCACAGACACACACACACACATCCATGGACACAGACCCACAACCACGGACACACACACACACACGCATATCCACGGACACACGCACACACGCATATCCACAGACACACACACACACCCACGGACACACACACACCCACATCCATGGACACACACACACACATCTAAATCCATGGACACACACATCTACATCCATGGACAAACACACACCCAGTATAGGAACAATCTCAGAAAGTAGAGAGAGTCCCCTTATGTCTGTTTAATATGTTAACACACACTGAAACTCACTCCAATGACACACACACCTTGAAACTCACTCCAATGACACACACACCTTGAAACTCACTCCAATGACACACACACCTTGAAACTCACTCCAATGACACACACACCTTGAAACTCACTCCAATGACACACACACCTTGAAACTCACTCCAATGACACACACAAACACAAACACACCCACACACATGCCATCCTGTCTTCCCCTGACTTCCAGAATGTCAGGGGAAGTATGCCTGTATGTATTTATGTATGTGATGTATGTGTGTGTGTGTGTGTGTGTGTGTGTGGTCCTCTTCACAATAAAACCATACATACTCTCAGTGTCAAGTGATTCTTTACCTAACTTTTTTACCCTTTCTGACAGTTACTACATACAGCAAAGTACTACTGGGGTGTAAAGTTCAACAGAGAAAGCGACTCTGTCGCTCTCAAACTATATTCATCTTCAAAAGTTAACAGAGTGTTCTGAAGCATCATCACTATCAACAGGGACCATACAAGAGGACATAGAAGACATAGGAGATGATATAGCAGACAGAAGAGGACAGAAGACCTAGAAGAGGACACAGACAACAAGGGAGAGGACATAGAAGATATAGAAAAGGACAGAGAAGACAAGGGAGAGGACATAGAAAACACAGGAGAGGACAGAGAAGACAAGGGAGAGGACATAGAAAACACAGGAGAGGACAGAGAAGACAAGGGAGAGGACATAGAAAACACAGGAGAGGACAGAGAAGACAAGGGAGAGGACATAGAAAACACAGGAGAGGACAGAGAAGACAAGGGAGAGGACAGAGAAAACACAGGAGAGGACATAGAAGACAAGGGAGAGGACAGAGAAGACAAGGGAGAGGACAGAGAAGACAAGGGAGAGGACATAGAAGACAAGGGAGAGGACATAGAAGACAAGGGAGAGGACAGAGAAGACAAAGGAGAGGACAGAGAAGACAAAGGAGAGGACAGAGAAGACAAAGGAGAGGACAGAGAAGACAAGGGAGAGGACGTGACAGGCAAGGCAATTGTTGTCTTAGAAACAAGATGCTCAGATTTGATTCACCCTACACACACACACACAAACACACACACAGGAATACACACACACAGGCACATACACGCACACACTTACAGATTTACGAGTGCTACATAAACACAGACAGCTTTACATTTCAAACTACTATTTAACTGCACTATCATTAAAAAAACATGAAACGGACCAGAAAATATTGGAGTTCTGTAAATCAGGGTGTGTGGGAAGAGATCTGGGAATTCTCACAGATAAGGTAAAACATGTAGGATCTCCAGATTCAACCAATCATGACACACACAAACACACACACACACGTATTTCAAACACCAAGACCTCCCAGAGATAAACACTGGATAACTCAAACTCGACAAGCTAGACCCTCAACAACCTAGTAGGTTCAAAGTTTAGGGAGCAACCAGGAGCGGGGCCAGACTGAGTGAAGATGAAACGAGTACATCACGTTTTTGTGCCACATCAATGTTTATGTGTGATCAGAAGACAAGCGGGTCAAGAAATGCAGGTGGGATGTGCCCAGAATCTTCAGACAGAATCAAAGTCAGCAACAGAACCTGGTGGACTTTGGACGGGGACAGCTGTGAGTCGTTGGGCCTGGTAGTCCTGAGGAGGTCCGAGGGCTCTGGTCCTCCAAAGGTCCAACAGGACACCAGGAAGATTAGAGAGCATTCCTAGGATCCAGAAAGATACCTCCAAATAAAATTCAGCCTGACCCTAACCCCTGTCACAATAATATAGCACTGTAAAGCTAGAGACTGACACAGGACAGACTTAGCCTAGTCCCCATCACAATAATATAGCACCGTAAAGCTAGAGACTGAGACAGGATAGACTTAGCCTAGTCCCCATCACAATAATATAGCACCGTAAAGCTAGAGACTGAAACAGGACAGACTTAGCCTAGTCCCCATCATAATAATATAGCACCGTAAAGCTAGGGACTGAGACAGGATAGACTTAGCCTAGTCCCCATCATAATAATATAGCACCGTAAAGCTAGAGACTGAGACAGGATAGACTTAGCCTAGTCCCCATCACAATAATATAGCACCGTAAAGCTAGAGACAATAATATATCACCGTAAAGCTAGGGACAATAATATAGCACCGTAAAGCTAGGGACAATAATATATCACCGTAAAGCTAGGGACAATAATATAGCACCGTAAAGCTAGGGACAATAATATAGCACCGTAAAGCTAGGGAGTGAGAGAGGATGGACTGACCCTAGTCCCCATCACAATAGTATAACAGTGTTTATTTTCTTCCTAAGATTGGCAGAATTAGTCCTTTTTCTGATTAGAAGTATGAAGTTCAATAATTACATTTAATAGATCGCATCACAAGATCCCATTCAATGTAAAATACATCAAATATCCATGTGTCAAACATCAATTTTACCTGAAATGTTGTTTTAAAGGCAAACTACTCATTCCTATTGCAATACTACATAATGCGCAGTTATTTTAAAAATATTAGAAAAATTACATTCTTTACAAAGACCCATACTTAAGTTTGTAGTGACTTTTATTCTTTATCTAAACATGTTAACATATAAATGATCATAAGTGATTAGGACCAACAAAGAATATTCTAAATAGGTTATGTATTACAGTAATATCAAATTCAATTGAAATGTTCTGATTTTCAATATTATGTTTAACTAAAGCTTTTTGCTTATTATTAATATTTTTTCCTTGGTACACTGTTTCGGTAATGCCAGTGTCTGCACTGGTAGTTAAGGAAATTGTGATAAAATGCTCAAAATACAGAACATGAATCCAAGTGATCCAATGTGACATTTCAGTTGCATGAACATTACCCATGTGCCCATGAGAATTGGAAAATGGAGATCAATGTAGCTGCCCAGGCTCACACACACCATAACTACACCTAAAGAGAGTCCTCTGTCCATCTCTATGATTGACAAAGTCAACACTAATCATGTTGACCTCAGTGTTCCCGAATGATGACGACGGTATTCCGGCTGTCTTTCATGATGAAGACTTAGAAACAGAAACAGAGATTACTAGAGCCTCAAGCAAATAAAGCAAGAAGGGGGAGAGGGAGAGAGAGAGAATTAAAGAAACAGAAAAGAGAGGAAAAAATGAAGTGAAAGAGGGAGAGCAACAGGGTATGAGATACAGTATTTATTACCGTGTGTGATTTACCCCACACACACACACACACACACACAGACACACACACACACACACAGAAGTCTCTCTGTGCAAAGCAAGGGAGTGCACTTGACCTTGGGTGTGTTTTTAGTTTGGGCCTCTCCAATCTTTTCCCCACTTGTAGCCCCAGGGTGAATGGTGGCCCCATGCACCCCCATCCAAACTGACCTCCTCCACCTCTACGGCCCCCCCCCCACCCGTTATGAGTTCACCTTCACCCCTTCAAACAGTAGGAGACCCCCAGGCGCTCGTCTCTCAGAGGGAGAGAGAGACAGAGAGACGCAGAACAAGAGACAGGCAGACAGAGAGGGAAAGTGGGAGGAGAACATATGGTGTTGGTCAGTTAAAACCAGCTGGTCAGAGAATGCAGTTATGAAAGGTTTCCTTAAACAGCACGGTTGTTCTCTACATATGCAGATTCACACACACCCCACTAACTCACCACTGTTGTTCTCTACACACTCATCAACTGATGTGATGCTTTGTCTTATTTCAGCTCAAAAACAACAGTACAATAACCAGAATGTGTTCTTCTATTCACTGTAGAAACACTGGGACCACTATCCAACATCAACACTGGTCCTCAGCGCACGCACACAGAGGGAAATCACCTAACTGACTGCTAACTATAATCATTGCCATATTCATTTTCTCTTGCATCCAAATTCCTTCCTCTTTTCTGATATTATTTTCATGCAGCCATGTGATGCAGCTCCAGAGGCACAAACTGGGGGGTTCTGAACACATCAGATCCTACTGGACAGATGTAAATATTAAACTGTGGGGTTCTGAACCCGTCAGATACTACTGGAAAGATGTACATATTAACCTGGGGGGTTCTGAACCTATCAGATCCTACTAGACAGATGTAAATATTAAACTGGGGGGTTCTGAACCCATCAGATCCTACTGAACAGATGCAAACATTAAACTGGGTTCTGAACCTTTCAGATCCTACTGGACAGATGTAAATATTAAACTGGGTTCTGAACCCATCAGATCCTACTAGACAGATGTACATATTAAACTGGGAGGTTCTGAACCCATCAGATCCTACTGGACAGATGTAAAAATTAAACTGGGTTCTGAACCCATCAGATCCTACTGGACAGATGTAAATATTAAACTGGGTTCTGAACCCATCAGATCCTACTGGACAGATGTAAATATTAAACTGTGGGGTTCTGAACCCGTCAGATCCTACTGGAAAGATGTACATATTAACCTGGGGGGTTCTGAACCTATCAGATCCTACTAGACAGATGTAAATATTAAACTGGGGGGTTCTGAACCCATCAGATCCTACTGAACAGATGCAAACATTAAACTGGGTTCTGAACCTTTCAGATCCTACTGGACAGATGTAAATATTAAACTGGGTTCTGAACCCATCAGATCCTACTAGACAGATGTACATATTAAACTGGGAGGTTCTGAACCCATCAGATCCTACTGGACAGATGTAAAAATTAAACTGGGTTCTGAACCCATCAGATCCTACTGGACAGATGTAAATATTAAACTGGGTTCTGAACCCATCAGATCCTACTGGACAGATGTAAATATTAAACTGTGGGGTTCTGAACCCGTCAGATCCTACTGGAAAGATGTACATATTAACCTGGGGGGTTCTGAACCTATCAGATCCTACTAGACAGATGTAAATATTAAACTGGGGGGTTCTGAACCCATCAGATCCTACTGAACAGATGCAAACGTTAAACTGGGTTCTGAACCTTTCAGATCCTACTGGACAGATGTAAATATTAAACTGGGTTCTGAACCCATCAGATCCTACTAGACAGATGTACATATTAAACTGGGAGGTTCTGAACCCATCAGATCCTACTGGACAGATGTAAAAATTAAACTGGGTTCTGAACCCATCAGATCCTACTGGACAGATGTAAATATTAAACTGGGTTCTGAACCCATCAGATCCTACTGGACAGATGTAAAAATTAAACTGGGTTCTGAACCCATCAGATCCTACTGGACAGATGTAAATAATAAACTGGGTTCTGAACCTATCAGATCCTACTAGACAGATGTAAATATTAAACTGGGGGGTTCTGAACCCATCAGATCCTACTGAACAGATGTAAACATTAAACTGGGTTCTGAACCTTTCAGATCCTACTGGACAGATGTAAATATTAAACTGGGTTCTGAACCCATCAGATCCTACTAGACAGGTGTACATATTAAACTGGGAGGTTCTGAACCCATCAGATCCTACTGGACAGATGTAAAAATTAAACTGGGTTCTGAACCTTTCAGATCCTACTGGACAGATGTAAATATTAAACTGGGTTCTGAACCCATCCGATCCTAGTAGTGGTAGTAGCAGTAGTTGTAGCGGTAGTAGGTACTCAGTAGTGGTAGCATTAGCGGTTGTAGTAATTGGTACTTAGTAGTGGCAGATGTAGTAGTAGTCAATGTTAGAACTTAGCAGTATTAATATTGTGATATGCTGGTGGAGCAGAGGTTAGAATTAGTTGTGGGAAGTAGCTGGTCTCAGGGGTTTCACCACCTTGGTGCTAATATCCTGCACACACAAACACCTCATATCAGTGGAGGCTACTGTTCACACTCATGCCATAACACACGGACACACACACACACACACACTTCATATCAGTGGAGGCTACTGTTCACACTCACGCCATAACACACGGACACACACACACTTCATATCAGTGGAGGCTACTGTTCACACTCACTCAGTTACACACAGACACACACACACACAGCTTTGACCCACTATAAACGCCTCTGTCCCTCGGGCTGAGTAGGGGGTGCTGTGTGTGTTTACATGAGTGTGTGTGTATATCAGTATGTGTGTGTGTGTGTCTTTGTGTCTGAGTCTGTGTGCTGTTGGTCACGCTCCGGCCCAGAATGCCCTTCACCAGGCCGCCGCCTTTCATCACCATCTCCACGACGACGGCGCTCTAAGTCACCGTGACAACGCATTCCAGCTGGAGACCTGACAGTTGCTGTCTCTTTCAAGCTCCCTCCCACTGTCTGTATCTGTCTCTCTGTCCATATGTCTCTCTCTCCCCCTCTCTGTCTCTCCCTCCCTCTCTCACCCTCTGTCTGTCTGTCTCTCACTCTCCCTGTCTCTCTCTCTCTCCCATCTCTGCCTGTCTCACTCTCTCTCTGACTGTCTCTCTCTCTCTGTCTCACTCTCTCGCTCTCTGTCTCTGTCTGTTTCAGTCTCTGTCAATCTTTTTTATTTATCATTCAAATATACGAATACTCAAATTTTCCTTCCCTCTGAATTTATGTCTGATTCAGGCTTTTGGTCATGCATTTTTTATATTATTGAACAAAAGAGAAAGCTCATTAACATTGAAGTGGTTTTACTATAAAGTATATCGCATCTTATTACATTCCACAACCACTACCTTAACACAATAACAATTTAGACAGTTGATCTATTAGTGTAAAAAATATCTGATTTTGGTTACGGAACACACAGGTATATTATGCCCCCTAGTGTTTAAATAAATTATTACATGTGCGAGATAACCTGCCTCGAGCATAAAACACAAAAATTCTTATGGGGTATTTAGGCGTGGTGGGAAATAGGTTGGGACGGGTGTGAGGAACGCATTACAAACATGGTCACGTTTTCTGTTGAATGCGTGTAGGACAACAAAACCATCCCATAACCTCCAGACAAACTATTATTTTAATGGGAAACTATCCGATTTAGACGGCTTGGGTCAACACAGAAAGAGAGCAAGCTCTACGTTGCCCCCTAGCGGTGTTATTAGGGATTACAGAAAATGTAACACAATGGCAAATGTCACCGCTGATTTATCTATACGTCCATGAATGTTATTAACATTTCATGATGTCCTATCAGAATTGTGAATTTCCTAATGTGACACCAATACAAACATTTATATTTCCTGGTTGTAAGAAAACCGTAATATCCAGAATTGATAGAGATTCATTCCACAATCTCAAAAAGACTAGAGTGAAGAGCAGAGAATCTGTAAAAACTAGTACCGCCCCAGTTTTGAACAGCGTACCTTCGAGAGTGGCACACAATTTGACTGCGTCAGGAAGTAGTCTTCACAAAGAGAGATAAAGTGTGTCAACTCAATCAACCAATCACATTACTGGCTGAACATTCCTGTAGCAACATTTCGAACATTCCACATTTCTGTGTTGCATTACTACGTTTCAAATATCTCTAATCACTCATAATGACGTAGAGAGACTGAAAAACATCCCGGTGTTGAATTTTCCCTTTAAGCAAAGAACTTGAGGGGCTCAGGTGGGGAGGGAAAAGTAAACGATCAACGCGATTTGGCTTTCCGGTTACGAAAAACATGGTCAGGATGGAAATGTAACTATTTCAATTGATTTTAGTGGGACAAGCGGGGAAATTATTTTTAGCACATTTGTAATCGTGGGACACATGTTGACAAGAGCTAGCATGTCGAACCCCGGTACATTTGTACAAAGGGTTGTTGTAACATCTCACAGTGAGCGCTTGTCTGAGGCTACGTTACGTTTTACATTTTGGCTAAGAGGCCCTGTGAAACGTAGGCTATGAGGATCCGTTATTAGTTACACAACTGTTACAGCAATGTTATAAAATCATGAAAATAGAAGGCAAAGTAAAGTATGCAGAAATATATAACTAGCAGAAATTATATAAAAACAGCAATACAATTATTATCGCCAGTAATCGTGGTGTGCACATACATATTCACACATGTATGATTTAGTATGCACATATGCAATCGTCTGTGTGATCGAGTTTGTGTGCCCAGTCCACTCGAATTGGTCTAGGCCCGTAGGCAACGGATGTTCAGCAGTCTGGTGGCGTAAGGTTAGAAACTATGCGCCTGAACCGATTGGTCGTTCTTCTGAATAAGTTGGTCTTCAGGGAACTCTGACGGTGTTAAACCGTAGTTGGTTAGACATACAAATCACGGTTATCATACTTTCGCAGCTAACGTAACGTCACGGATACAAAAAAAAACAGTTGCATGGGGAGAAAATCCTATTTTCCCAACGTTTAACAAACCAACTACAGTAACTGTCCTGGTTAGGATATGAACTAGTAAGGTACTCTGTATACTTACCGTTGAGATAGCAATTATTAATAGCTAACAATAATTTCAGACTGACATCACGTGAATGTAATATCAACTCGAGTTGCCTAGAATGTATGCATGAGTTGGACCGGCGTTCACCTGCATTTATACCAAAACAACGAGTTTCCTACATGGTGAATGAGGGTATACGCTTCTGGTTACGTCACGCCGAGATCGAGCTAGAGTAGGGGGGAAGGAGGAGGCAGAATGGCTGCTCAGTGCCGCAGCTCTAAATGCTCGGTAGAAAGGAAAGGATTACGGCGGGAACTCGATTCCTGGCGGAACAAACTAATACACTGCGTGGGTAAGAAACAATGCATCACTTAATGGAAGGATTTGATGGGATTCCATCTCAAATGCCAAGCGAGATTGTGAACTTGAACGGTCTTTGCGCTGCAACCGGGCTAACAGTCGTTAGCTAGTTTGCTACCCCAGTTTAGCTGTAGCAATTAATGCTAGTTACCGTGCAAACTAACTAGCTACCTAGCTTGACCGTCAATGGCATCAAATGGGCAGTTTAGCCAGCTGGCTAATTGCAGGTACTGTAGCTAGCTAGTTAGCATGTCCATTTCGGTTGGCTCCATTTTCTTTGTCCTGTCTCGGCTGTTCCAGTGAATGTCCAGTACACCCACGGGAATCGAATGCATGACTTCCAGCAGCTACCAGCTTTCGTGTGTTTGTTATTTATTAATAGCCATCTCAACGTTTGATATACTGGCTACCTAACTAGTAAATATGTTGTTAATCAAATAGCATGGTAACCGTAGTTAGTAGTTAACGTTAGGAAAACAGGACTTTATCCCGATGATCTTGTTTTCTAACGCTCTGTGATGTTAAGTTAGCTGCTCAATGATATAAAAGTGACAACAGTGATTTGTACCATTTCCCTAACAATGGTGTTATGTCTCATTTGCTTTATCGTTTCTCTTTTTCGGGTTCTGTATGGACTCGGTTGTGTAATGGTGGGTGTAACGTTTATCATAGCTAAGTTGAGGATATTTTTAACCGAAAGGTCGGTCAGTGCCAACAATTTGAAAAAGCTAACTTGCTAATGATAGCTAGCAGACGTAGAAATATGCTTTGACACTGTCACTGGTTCTTCAACATCAGTCTGCGACGGTATCTTTTGATCAAGTTAGTCTATGTAAATCGTACCCAACCCAGGTTCAGGAGAGTTTAATATTAATTATTTGGATTAATGTAGAACCTTTCCACCAACTGAAGAAATCAAGTCACTTGACATAGCAAAGGAGAAAATCACCCCGTCCACCATCAATGTGCAGCACCACCTGAGTGGACACTATATTGATTTTGAGGTGAGAAGTGAATATGACCAGAAAAACAGGTGTGATTAGGTGACCATGATGGAATTGTAGCCGGGACGCTGATGTTAATTAACATCCATTCTTTTAACAACAAATGCCGGGGGCAAAACATTTGTTCTGTGTTCCATCCGAAAAACGGCACCTACACGGTAATTTCCCTTTCACCTCCCTGGGGCATTGTGATTTGATATTTAGGGGGTATAGTTTACCTCTTCTCGACTATATATTAGTATATTTACATACAAGTGAAGATGCAAGTAGCCCCATAATTCGATATTTTCATTATTGAATGGAATGACAGTTATTGCATTGGCTGACAACAGCTCTGTGATTATTAATATTTAAAGTATAATGATTTGCTTGGCAGATTTTCGCAGTTTTTTACAAGTCGGTATTGTAATAAAGTAGTTCAGTCAATTGACATACTCAGTATTGTACTCTGGCGTAGTGCAACAGGGACCTAATACACACATTGATGTGCAATTAAATCCATGAAAGGAAATGGAATATACTTGATGAGCATGTGATAGTAGGATTAATACTGTGTGCATTAAGTGGCAGTGTAGTGTTTTTCTTCATGTTCTTTTATTTCATGTTTCTTGTGAGTTTTCCTGAATATAAAAAACCCTGATAGTAATATAATCATAATCAGTTGATTTAATTAGATTATACAGCAGAGTTCACTTTGGTATGTGATAGCTGTGCAAAATACTGTTTAATGTAGAGTTTTAAACTTAATATATATATATATATATATATATATATATATATATATATATATATATATATAGTGATATATTATTTCCCCCATATGACCCAGTTCTATAGCTCTACCAAAAAAGGTTATCTGTATGTAAAATATGATTCCTTATGCTGTATTTGCTGTAGCTTTTTTTTGTTGTTGCTGTGAAGTCTGTCAGAATTGCACCGGTCTGATCAGGATGTGTTTCTTGGGACAGTGTAGATAAAAATATTGAATCCGCCCACATTATTGAGCAATGAATCGGTTTTTGACAGAGGCATGTAGAATGTGGTCTAACTCTTACTTGTAGGTTCCACATAGGTTAGGGTACCAACGGTTGCAATAGTTCATTTTTAACTGAATGTCCGTTAAGAGAGATTGATGGCCAATTTAGACCACACTGCTATTAAAACTTTATTGGGTTACATATGCTACATTTGTATATTCATGAACAAGCATTTATCAGTAAGGTACACAATTGATGGCTACAGTGAGTTCATCTAATACAAAACTGGATATAAATAGTTGTATTTTACCTCTACACAAGACTACACTTTTAGCGATTTCCATAACACCCTGTTATGTTGTTTTTCAGGGGCTTTTGGTGATTCCTTTTCAGATTCCTTTTTCAGCAAAGCAGTGTTCAACGATCTATGTAGGAAATAAGTTGCTGAACATTTAATGATAGGTATTGTCAAGGTGGCTTTCTTCATTAGTTTGGTGGCTTGAGTTGATTTTCTTAGCCATTGTCATCTCAAATTGTGGTATTAACAACATGCAATTGTTTGAAGTCACATTTGATAGGAATGTGAATTCCACATTTAGCAGTTGTTGCAAGGTCTTGTTTAATCCTGATCAAAATAATATCGTCCATGAATCACAACCAACAGTTTCTTTGGGAGACAAAACCCAGGTAGGTGTACTGTATATAAGACACAAACGTAATGACTGAAGGCAGTTTCACGGCTTGCCAATTGGCTGCATCAAAATAACGTTAGTGTTAAAAAAGATCTTTACAAGGCCTTGAGATAAAATACACAAAACCCCAATGGTTGAAATTACAGAGTAGTCCGGAAAAGACAAATCTACTCCTGTCTTCCAAAGGCTGAACCGGATTCAGCATCTTTAATGTTGGCCCATGAGCCTGATGCCATGCAGAGCGGTAGGCCTGATGCCATGCAGAGCGGTAGGCCTGATGCCATGCAGAGCGGTAGGCCTGATGCCATGCAGAGCGGTAGGCCTGATGCCATGCAGAGCGGTAGGCCTGATGCCATGCAGAGCGGTAGGCCTGATGCCATGCAGAGCGGTAGGCCTGATGCCATGCAGAGCGGTAGGCCTGATTTATAGGAGTTGTCCTCTGTCATATTGACTGTGCTTCTGTTTGGTTTAGCCAGGCAGGCAGTCAGACATGCACATATGAAAATCACAACTGGCAGTTATCAGTAGAGATTGTTGGATAATTTGTCAGTTGGCACTCTGCAGGACAAAGGTTTCAGACCCATGTAGACTACCCATGTAGTCTTTAATATGGATCGGCTAATATGCCTGTAGTCCCTCCCTAATCACTGAATATGTAGTAGTATGTCTTTAATATGGATCGGCTGATATGCATGTAGTCCCTCCCTTATCACTGAATATGTAGTAGTATGTGTTTAATATGGATCGGCTGATATGCATGTAGTCCCTCCCTTATCACTGAATATGTAGTAGTATGTGTTTAATATGGATCGGCTGATATGCATGTAGTCCCTCCCTAATCACTGAATATGTAGTAGTATGTGTTTAATATGGATCGGCTGATATGCATGTAGTCCCTCCCTTATCACTGAATATGTAGTAGTATGTGTTTAATATGGATCGGCTGATATGCATGTAGTCCCTCCCTTATCACTGAATATGTAGTAGTATGTGTTTAATATGGATCGGCTAATATGCATGTAGTCCCGCCCACATCACTGAATATGTAGTAGTATGTGTTTAATATGTATAATGACCATTCTGGAAAATGCGAAGAGCTTTTGTTTTCGGTTAGGAACATGGACAAGGATAATTTTGCGCATATTAATTTTAAATAGTCTAATCTGATTATAATATTTTAGTTGGTCATGGATTAGTGATTTTAACTGTTAGTGGGTTATGGCTCCATGTCACGCATTTGATGTGGGGTACGGTACCGGCCATATCTGAGAGTGTGCATGTTTGTGTAGGCCGATAATATCTTCTGGATCTACTAGCTATAAAATAATTCTCCCAGGGCTCAGTGGGGGACGAATGTCCGCTTGTTTAATCTAGGTGTTTTTTATCGCTGAGGAGACATTGGTTTTGGTAACAGCATGTAATCATTCTGGAATATTTGGGGATGTCATGGACAGAGTTTGGGATTATTGTGAGCGGGAATGGAGGCTGTGTCTGTCTACTGATCTAGAATGAGTCAGACTTTGAAAGCAGGATGTTGATCTTTGACTAATGCTGATACCTGGCTCGACTCCTGACCGCCACAGGCAATGTTTTTTCAACTGCTTTTTGAGTTGCATATTTAATTAGTTGCCCCACAGAAACCTCCCGGGAAACAGAGCGCCATAGCGTATTGAATTGCAGACTCACTGGAAACGGCCATTAGAGGCTCTAATTAGCCCCCACAGCCCTGATCACATTTGCTCCCTCAGCTTTGCGAGTGGAGGACAGAGGGTCTCTTTTGGGATTTACTGACCCTCACCCACCCCCCACCCCAAACGAGGATGTATGTGAAACTGCTTGGTACCTATGAAGATTACATTTAAAAAAATTAAGCGGCCAAAGCGGCAGAACAATAGAGCAAACAGAGGCTAAATTCAACAAGCCTGTAGATGCCATTTAAAGATCAGATCAGTGCTCGTGAAGGCAACCGCGGAACCACTTTTAGTCCATGTAAATCTCCCTCCTAGGCTTCCCATATCAGCTTTTCTGGGCTTAGAGAATCCTAGCAGGTTTTATTGTGAAACTGACATGCATGCCTCGGTCTGTGAAAAGTGCGCATGCTCAGAATGGGATCTTTTGCAACTTACATTGTTTCTTGGAAGAAACGCCTGTGTAACCATAACAGTTAAGTGAAGATAATCTTGTTAATCTGCTGATCCACATGCGCACATGCAGCAGCAACACGTTGTTGTGTCACTGTTGTATTGCTGGCCTTAACGTTTGGCCTGTTGTACAAAAAACCTCTTCTGTAGCGTTTCCATTGGTGCTTTACCCTGCTTTTCCAGGGCTACACCGATTTATTTTATTCTGTTGGCTCTAGACTTTTCTGTTTCCACTATACGTTTGGTACCAAGCACTTAAAGAGGGGCTCAGGTGGGGAGGGAGGAGTTTTGGACAGTTTGTTCACAATACAGCATTTGAAGTTGTCTTCCTTAAACTCATGTGATCGGCTCCTTCACCTGTAGTCGTGCCTCTGTATTCATTCTGTTTTACTGTGCAAGGGGCTGTGATCCATATCACCCCCAAGTGCATGCACGCGCGCTTGAAAAATCCACTAGAAATAGTCGCAATATATCCATAGACAGTTATTTATCTTAGGCTTACTTTATAACATGGCTACTGAAGCTTGAAGGCAGTGAGTTTTTTTAATAATCTGAACAAATCCTAATCCATACTTTGTTCTGTCGAAGGCGCTGGTCGTCCGCGTGGAAGTCCATGTCTCTAACCACTACATATGATGGGGTTGTGGCTCAATCGCTGAGCTCACTCAGTAAGAGACATTCGCTCCTGGCCTGCACCGCTTACACGGCCTGGCGAAAAAACTGCAGTAAACTCATTCCTAATATCGGGGAACGTCAACTACTGTAAACTGGCGCCCCGTCGCTACATGAGATTGGGTGCTGTTTTCGCTATTTATTCATTTTTCCCAGGCTTCATTCAGTAACAGCTGCTGACATTAGCGGGGAGCCAAGCGATGCGCCTGTTTTCTGTCGTCATAGTGATCTCTTCACTCCAAACCAAGGTTGCCTGGCAACGGCGTGTCTGTAAACTGAACTCTCACTGCCGACTCGCACTTTCGCCAAAACAGAAAATGTTTTGCTGTGGCGGTGTAGGTTGAGCTGTGGCATGCCCAGGCTGCAGTTAAGCGGCGCAGCCAACAGATTTTAACTGGTGTATGCCCAGCTGGCTTTGTTCCACTATGGTTTGGGAGCTGGGCCTAAAAGTAACTGTTTTCGTTCACCAGCCACTGTCTGATGGATAAATCTGCCAAACCGAGAGGATGATTTGTTACCATAATTTCACAAAAACGAAAACACAACAAAGCATTTTACTAAGCAACGTTACATATTTCTTGTCAATCTTAACTGCAATATCACAGATTAAGCTTGCTTTGGGAAGGTGTATATATGAGGGTCCAGTTTGGGACCCACAATGGGTCCTGGGCTTGAGAGATGGGTTTTGAGTTATGAGGATTACTTTTGTAAGATGGCTTTAGTCTTCATTTTGGTCAACGGCTGACAGATTAGGTCACAGAAAGACTAGGTGGTTAGAGATGGGCTGGGTCTCTGGCTATAAAGGTCTAAACAAGCAAGTACGTTTATTTCTGCAGCAAAATTCATGCATTCAATGTGCTTTACAAAGAAAAATGTCAAAAGACAGTAGAATAAAAACAAATACTATAATAAAAACCAATAAAACAAGTGGGACTCTAACCACCTAATAATAAAACAAGGGTGACTCTAACAACCTTAATAATAAAACAAGGGGGACTCTAACCACCTTAATAATAAAACAAGGGGGACTCTAACCACCTTAATAATAAAACAAGGGGGACTCTAACCACCTTAATAATAAAACAAGGGGGACTCTAACCACCTTAATAATAAAACAAGGGGGACTCTAACCACCTTAATAATAAAACAAGGGGGACTCTAACCACCTTAATAATAAAACAAGGGGGACTCTAACCACCTTAATAATAAAACAAGGGAGGCAACATCATAATAAGAAAATATAAAAGCTGTAAGGCTAGTGTGGTTAGGTTTAAGTGCTCAGTCATAGGCGCATGAAAATAGATGTTTTTAACCTGGATTAAAACATGTATACGTTTGGGGCACGTCTAAGATCTTCTGGTAGTTTATTCCAGTTGTGTGCAGCATAAGTGCTAAATGCAGCTTCTCCATGTTTAGTTTGGACTCTGGGCTCTACTAGCTGACCTGTGTTCATGGATCTAAGAGCCCTGCTCGGTTTATATTCTTCAAACATATCAGAAATGTATTTGGGTCCTTATCCATTCAGAGATTTATGAACTAAAAGCACCACTTTGAAATCTGTTCTGTAACTGACTGGAAGCCAATGCAAAGATTTAAGAACAGGAGTGATGTGCTCTGTTCTCCTGGTCCTGGTTAACATTCTAGCAGCAGCATTCTGAATGAGCTTTTGGGGAATCCAGTTGAGGCCATTACAGTAGTCAACCCTACTAGAGATAAAAGCATGGATGAGCTTCTCTTGGTCTTTTTGGGACACCAAGCCCTTGATTCTGGCTATCATTTTAAGCTTATAGAATGTTGTTTTGGTGACCGCTTTGATTTGACTGATGAACATGAGGTCTGAGTCAGAACACCAAGATTACGTACTTGCTACCTGGTTTTCCAGAGAATACAGCTCTTTACTAATATTGATTGTCTGTTTGTTGCCAGGCACAATCTCAGTTTTGTCTTGGTTTTATTGTAGCCAATTTTGGTTCATCCAGGTATTTATGTGGTCTGTACAGTGACACAGAGAGTCACACTGGTTAATCAGTATCAGCCTAACACGGGTATTACTGTCTGTATTCCACTGAAGTATCCCCACATGCCTACTCCTATTAAAGGATTTTATTTGTTGACAGATGTCGGGAGAGGCAGGGGTTCAGAAGCAATACTTGTCATTACTAATGTTCAACTGGCAGGGCTCCAAACTGCGACTAAAATGGTCAAATATATTTATTTGCGAGTGAAATTTCTGCCAAGGTCGCCATTGGCGACAATACAAATGTACTCCCTTTGATTGTAAAATGTGCATCCTAGGTACATGTTTTATAACCAGTAGCCTATCGCTTCATTTGTTTTGTTAACGTCATTCATTTGTACATAGTCTGGCCCCCTTCCACTATGGCCAAAACTAAAAATGTTCTTGACCGACCGCCAAGCCTCATTAGCTGGTTGAAACCGGTTAACCGATTAGTTTGAAATATGCTCTGTTTGAAATAACAGCCATTTCGAACCGCGCCTGCAATTTCCGCTCTGTTTGCGCCTCTTATATGCTATTGTCTATGGTTTGCAATGAGAAATTTTAATTGTTTGTTCATCTTTTCTGTCGGCTGCAAAGTTTAGGTTGACGATAGCCTACTGACTTGCGATCTTTGCAGTAGGCTAGTGAACACGCAAGAGAGAAATGCACATTTCCTACGGATTAGGCTATATATACATGTGTTTATATCTACTTATACATTGCTATAATTGGTTATAGGAATCCAACTATAGCTCCAGTATAGTTTACATAGACAGCCAGACCATATTTGGCTAAACCTACAGATGATGAACTTAACCATTGCCTCTGTGTTGTTGACATAAGAACAGAATAACCCTTCTTTCTTGACCTTGAGAGGAAACTTGATAAGACTTCATAGTTTCCCACAAACATTTTGTTTCAGAACCACTTACAAAATGACCTCATTTTCTATGATAGTAGTCAAAGCCACTGTTCATTTGTGTTTATTTCTACAAAACTGTGTAAATTAATAGATCTGGACCATAAAACATGAATTGTAGAGCCTTTGAACCAATACTTAAAGGCTTTTAATTCATGTTAAGGGGAATACATCCGGACCGCTGAAAATGCATATTGTTTAGTCCTGTTCAATTGTCAATAACATAGTAAACTAAATGCCTGTTCCAGTTTATATTTATTAAAATATTAACATTTCTGCCCATGTGGTTGAACTGTTTATGGGGGGGGCAAAACGTTTTCGCCCATCACCTACGCCACACAACTTCTGAAATCAAAATGAAAGGTTTCTTCCTGGGATCACTTCCTCTGTTCATATGCCTGGGCAGAAAGGATTCTGTCAGCAGGCATAGATGATATTAAATCCTAAATAATAAAATAAAATCTGTCAGTAGGAATAGATATGTTATAAAATCCTAAATAAATAAATCTGTCAGCAGGAATATGTCCCCAGTTGAGCAGTGTAGGTGGTCAGACCGGTCAAATGTTCTTTTTATTTTTAATTAATATTTTTAATTGTTTTGTTTGGCTTCCCTATAATCAGTTAGACTCAAAAACACCATCTTGGTCAGGCCTTGTGTGTTTGTGCTGAACGTGTGTTCTGTTGTGCAGGGTTCGAGAGCATTCTGGAGGGTGTGTATGGCCCTTTTCTGCTCAGAGACCTGAACACATTTAACGGTGAGTGGCAGTTTGTGTGTTAAGTATATACAATGCATGCATTCATTGTGTGTTTATGTTGTAAATGTTTGTGTTGGTGATCTGTAGCCCATACACATGGTGTGTTATTGTGTGAGTAGACATGTGCCCCCAGATCCTATAATTGTGACATGCTTTTGTGTTCCCAGACTGTGAACCAGAGGAGATGGATGACTGGTCTCTAGAGGCAACTTGTTCCTTCTGCAATCTTCTGATCAGTGTAAGTTGAGTACACAGATTTACTCACACTTTGTCTCTGTTTACTTGCAACACTCGTGTTGATGCTGAAATTGTGTCTGTAAAGATCTAATATGCACACGTTCCGTAAAAACAGTGTTGCCACATAGCAAATGTAGAAAAGTAACTGAATACGTTAGCTCGTTACCTAGGTAGATTTCTATGGCAACATATCCTTTAGAACTAACCTGCTCCAAAGCATATTTAGTAACTCACCCTGAGTAAAGTGACCCAGCCACCAGTTAAGAGTTAGTGTATTTCTAATGAATGCTGTGTATTTCTAATGAATGCTGACTAAAACCTTCAGTATCTCCATTATAGGAAGCCTGAAATAAAACAGTTTATGGTTATATTGCGACGGTTTCTGGTGGATTTTCGAAGCATCCGTGCATGCATTTTCGGTCGGGATAGACAAAGACATTTGCTGGCTAATACAAACAGTAGTTAGGTTATAGTAGGCCTTAACTAAAACTGTATACGGTTATATTCTGACTGTTTCTTGCATGGAAAAGTTCATCTTCAATCTCGCCTGCAATTGCTCAATTCTTATGATTATTCCTAGGACGTGAGTAGATACTAGTTAGCCTATTAATGGCTAATAAGCTGTTCAAACGGCCAGTGGCAAAAGCTAACAGTTCATAGACGCTATTTGTGGTGGAGGTGAACTTAAGAAACGTTATTCAGTTTAACATAATACTCAATGGTGTTAAGCGACTGGTGAAATGTGTAATGTCATGTCGTAGTGGTTGAAGACACGTGGAAGAAGACCTTACTTCGAATCTATTGAGCAACAACATTTTATTCATTTTATTTCCACGATTCTCTCATCGTTTCACTTGATGAAAAAGTTAGTTATCATCACCTTTATTGATAGTTTATCAATGTCATTCACGAATAAAAGAAAAAAGTATGTTCTTATGCCATGAAATGAAATATCTTCGTCAGACTCACTAGCAATTGCTCAATTCCCATGACTATTCCAGTAAGTTAGTAGATACTGGTAAAGCCTGTTACTGGCTAATACACTGTTAAAATTGCCAGTTGCAAATGCCATACAGTTCATAGATGGTATTTGTAGTGGAGGTAAACTTCATAAGAAACCTTAGTCAGTTAACTGTGTAAATATCATTCACGAATGGCCAATTAGCTGTTAAAACAGCCAGTGACAAAATAGGATTTGTTTAGGATAGACACAAGACGCTATACCCATCGAACGTACAGCTTTGTGGTGTAGTGGTTAGCGACACAGCCTTTCACGTGGGCGTCCCGGGTTCGAATCACAAGAGGGCAATACATTCTATTGTGGGCCAGCTGAACTAGGCTTGCCTGGTTTCTTGTTACACTAGAACTTGAAGGTAACCAAAACCAGCTTAACAAAGATACATGTGAATTTAGCTTGCTTTGTCAGGTTCTGCTTTGGGGATGTTGTCACTGGTGTAGGTTGTTGGCTTAGAATGTATTAGTGATTTTACACAAATATAGCTTGATTTGATTAGTGACGTTCTTCTTTCTCTAACAGGATCATGTCCCGGTGGCCACCTCCCCCTCTGACGACATGCCCTCCCAGGCTCCTCCCCTCTCAGAAAGCAGCCTTTCAGCTCACAGATTCCTTCATTCTGTGTTCCAAGAGAAGGGTAAGGCCTGCCCCCTGACAGAACTAAAACAGTACATTTCTACAGAAAATATAAATGGGTGGAATGGAAATTGTAAAAATAAATGTATGTAGGCAGTGTTTTAAAAGACTGGCCAATATTAGTGTACAACATTAATCATTTACACAATTAATTAGATAAGGCAGTCATTATTGCAGTACTTCTGAAGTGAAATGCCCGGTGAATTGCATCAATAAATGATTGTGATTTACAATTATTCCACCCTTACAGAAAATGTAGTGCGCTTAGCTAGCGTTATCTGTCTTGAAACTTTGCTGTTTAGCTTAGCTGGCATTCTGTTTAACTTGTGTGTTACAATTGAACAGTCATTCTTCATACAGAGATTACAGCATCACTGTCTAGACCTATGATATTGGTGGGCTTATTTTGTTTTCTGAACTATGCACTGTTTACAAAATTTGGCTCAGATCTGTCAGTCAGGCCATGAAGGAGCCTAGTTAGCTTAAAACTTAAAACGTCTGTTTGACAAATTGCAGTAAGGGTTCTCTGCATACTGCACATTGTCAGGATTGAAACCATGCTGTGGATACTTATTGGTGTTGCTTAAAGTTGCCAGCATTCAATGCAAAGGCACTTGTGGTAATACATCATATTCACAGTCACAGACAGACATCAGCAGATGTCATAATACACTCACCTAAAGGATTATTAGGAACACCATGCTAATACTGTTTGACCCCCTTTTGCCTTCAGAACTGCCTTAATTCTACGTGGCATTGATTCAACAAGGTGCTGAAAGCATTCTTTAGAAATGTTGGCCCATATTGATAGGATAGCATCTTGCAGTTGATGGAGATTTGTGGGATGCACATCCAGGCTACGAAGCTCCCGTTCCACCACATCCCAAAGATGCTCTATTGGGTTGAGATCTGGTGACTGTGGGGGCCATTTCAGTACAGTGAACTCATTGTCATGTTCAAGAAACCAATTTGAAATGATTCGAGCTTTGTGACATGGTGCATTATCCTGCTGGAAGTAGCCATCAGAGGATGTTTACATGGTGGTCATAAAGGGATGGACATGGTCAGAAACAATGCTCAGGTAGGCCATGGCATTTAAACCATGCCCAATTGGCACTAAGGGGCCTAAAGTGTGCCAAGAAAACATCCCCCACACCATTACACCACCACCACCAGCCTGCACAGTGGTAACAAGGCATGATGGATCCATGTTCTCATTCTGTTTACGCCAAATTCTGACTCTACCATCTGAATGTCTCAACAGAAATCGAGACTCATCAGACCAGGCAACATTCTTAGTCTTCAACTGTCCAATTTTGGTGAGCTCGTGCAACTTGTAGCCTCTTTTTGCTATTTTTAGTGGAGATGAGTGGTACCCGGTGGGGTCTTCTGCTGTTGTAGCCCATCCGCCTCAAGGTTGTGGGTGTTGTGGCTTCACAAATGCTTTGCTGCATACCTCGGTTGTAACGAGTGGTTATTTCAGTCAAAGTTGCTCTTCTGTCAGCTTGAATCAGTCGGCCCATTCTCCTCTGACCTCTAGCATCAACAAGGCATTTTCGCCCACAGGACTGCCGCATACTGGATGTTTTTCCCTTTTCACACCATTCTTTGTAAACCCTAGAAATGGTTGTGCGTGAAAATCCCAGTAACTGAGCAGATTGTGAAATACTCAGACCGGCCCATCTGGCACCAACAACCATGCCACGCTCAAAATTGCTTAAATCCCCTTTCTTTCCCATTCTGACATTCAGTTTGGAGTTCATGAGATTGTCTTGACCAGGACCACACCCCTAAATGCATTGAAGCAACTGCCATGTGATTGGTTGATTAGATAATTGCATTAATGAGAAATTGAACAGGTGTTCCTAATAATCCTTTAGGTGAGTGTATGTCATTGTTACAATCGATATTGGATCCAGAAATCCCACATCCGTTGTAGGATATGTTTTTGATGGTCCGTCTGTCGGTATGTTCCAGAGCTGGAGGTCAGCGGGGACGCTAACATCCCACAGGTAGCCCAGGAGCTGATGAGGAGAATGGTCACACAGTTTGCTATAGAGTACGCCTCCAAGACACACCTCACCACCTCCTCTACCACTGGCTCCCAGCGCTCTGACCTCGAAACGCCTCTGGACCTCACTGTTACACGGAACCAGGAAAACCAGGAGGAACCAGGTATAGAGAAATCGACAATACTACATGGAACCAAGACCATGTAGTTGGGTTAACCCAATGGGATAGCCTCAGAAACGCCTGAGTAAAGATGTGACTCCTCTCCCACAGTGGACGGTGTGTTGGACCTGTCCAGGAGAAACCCTGCCAGCTCAGCAACCTCATCTCCAATCAGTCAAGCCTCAGGGTAAGTGTCTTTGCTCTCATTGGTCTGGAACTCTGTCCCAATATGCACACTCATTCTGTTCAGAAAGTCTGAAAAACACATGTTTCTTTATTACTATGTGCTGAATAATTGCAATAAATTAGAGACTAGCTAGCGCGGCGCTACAGTGCTAGGTAGCGCGGCGCTACAGTGCTAGCTAGCGCGGCGCTACAGTGCTAGCTAGCGCGGCGCTACAGTGCTAGCTAGCGCGGCGCTACAGTGCTAGCTAGCGCGGCGCTACAGTGCTAGCTAGCGCGGCGCTACAGTGCTAGCTAGCGCGGCGCTACAGTGCTAGCTAGCGCGGCGCTACAGTGCTAGCTAGCGCGGCGCTACAGTGCTAGCTAGCGCGGCGCTACAGTGCTGTAACTGAATCTCTGCAGACAGTCAGTCTGGTTCTATGTGTGTGCCACTTTGTCTGGATAATCTGTTTTATACATAGAGCATCTAAATATCAATTCCTTTAAATGTTTATTGGTATGTGTGAGCGTGTGTGTGCGTGCGTGTGTTTGTGCATGCTGCTATCTGAAGGGGTTGACTCTTTTATAACTTGTTAAGCGGTAACGTCACAGAATGTTGTAATGTCACGTCAGCAGTTCCACTGAGGGACTGTGCAACACTGGAACCATGTTTTAACTCAGGTTGCCGACAGCCTTGACTGACTTCTGAGAGAGCTGGGAGTGTTTACTGACTGTACTGAGAGAGAAACAGGCCGCAGACACAGACGTCTGGCTTCTTCCTGTAACCTCAGCTACTCAAACTTTATCACACAGAAAAAACTGTGTCACACAAAATACAGTCACACTGTAAGAGGGGGTCCAGTTGGAATGCCGCCTGTTCCTAATGACCCCGTGGACAAACACCCCGTAACCAAAGACCTCTCTTCATATGACACACAGAAATGACGTCACAGATGATGTCACTCAAAGATGTCACAGGTGTCAGAGCCTTGATGAGTGGCAGTGATGTTACCTACACAAGACATAAAGGAGTCGGCCCTCTCGTCTCACCCCCACCCCGCCCCCCTTCCTGACGATGGTGTTTGGTCCTCCCCCCCACTAGGAGGCAGCAGGAGCAGCGCTGGGCTGCAGGCAGGGCGTCCCAGACAGAGTGCCATGCTGAGCGGAGTGATGAGCTGTCTGACGCTCTGCTGTCCAAGGCTCTGAGGGACGTGAGGTCTGGCTGTCTGGAGGAGAACCGAGCCGCTCTGCTCTATGGCATTCCCCAGGAGACCCTGCGCTCACAGCTGGAGGTCCTGGCACTGTTTCAGGGGGAGGAGGTCCCCTCACAGGAGATGGTGTTGACGGCACGTGGTGGAGAGGCACGGCTGATGCTGCAGAGGGTGGTGTCCTGGGCGGAGCGGGCAGAGAGGGCGGAGCTGGGAGAGAGGGCGGAGCTGGGAGAGAGGGCGGAGCTGGGAGAGAGGGGGAAAATGGGAGAGATGCTCTTGCTTCATTCTTCCTCCTCTTCATCCTGCCTGACCCAGCGTGGCCTGCAGATGGCGTTGTCTCTCTCTCTCCCCCAGCTCAGGGAGGAGCTCCACCTCCTTCCCCCCACAAGCCCTCCCTCCTCCGTCCCCCTCCGTATCCCCCAGGTCAGATCCAGCTCCGCCTCCTCCAGACCGACCCTCCCTCCCCCTCTCCCTGATTCCTGTGGTCTGGATGAGGCGGTGCACCTCCTCCACCCTGCACATGAGGGCTCCACCACCGCTGCTCCCAGAGCTGTTAGCTCCTCTTCCTCTCTGCTGAAACTCCACCGTGCCCTCTTGCCCTCCCTCGACCTGCCTGACCTCCCGCCCCGCTACCCCACCCACCGCCGCAGCTCCTCGTTGGATGATCCAGAGGAAGGGGCGGAGCGCGGCGGGGAAAACAAGCAGCCCAGGAAGAAACGGGGGCGTTACCGACAGTATGACCACGACCTGCTGGAGGAGGCCATAGCCATGGTGATGGGGGGCAGGATGAGCGTGTCCAAGGCCCAAGTGGTTTATGGGATACCTCACAGCACGCTGGAGTACAAGGTCAAAGAGCGCAACGGAACACTCAAGATTCCGCCGAAGAGAAGGCCCGTTATCACCGCGGCTACTAACAGCACCTGCTCAACGAATGCCACCCTGAAACCGGTTCTAGATTACTGAATATGCCGGAGCCTACAACTGAGAACCCTGGAATTCAGCTCAGCTGACTACCGGACATTCAAGTGCTGATGTAGTCTTCAAGTCTGAGTCCCGGAAATGTTTCAAATACTCGAGATGCGCTTGATTTGGTCTGCCTGGCTTTCAGAGTTTGCACCTTTCTATTGGTTCCTGTGTGCCTGACAAGCTAAATGAAACACACTGCAGGTATTTGGGAGTATTTTTAAGAGTTGAACTACTGTGTTGAATTTGGCCCACGGTCTGATGTTAATCTCAACCCACGCCTTTAAAACGGACATTACATCCAGGTTGCTTACTGTCCCTCTTCAGGTTTAGTTTATTGACTCTCACAGCTCCTCTCTGGAGCAGATCGATGATTGTCAGCTCCTGTGAAAGGGGCTTCTCCCTGGCTAATGCAGCATTATGAAACGCAACAGATGGTTTCACTCAGGCAGAACAAGGATAAAGGCTGACATGAATGGTTCCATGAATAAATTTATAAAGCTCTCATTTTCCCTGTAATATTTGAGTAGTTTTTAAAACAAATGTTGTTTCCCAAGGTTTTTAAAAGACCTGTCGCTCGTTGTTTAAAGTTGGAATGCTACGTTGAAGCATGTTGAAGAGGACCTGGGCACTTCGACATTGGGAATGGTCTGTTATTGTGAACTGATTAAAAGATTAGCCTTAGATGTTTTTGTTAATATAAATATGTAACACTGTTTGTTTGTCAGTTCTTTTACTGTTGACCTCACAATTGCTGCTGTTAATGCCTCTCTACTCTCTATCTCTGCATTTGGTTTTCTTTCTCTGGAATTCCTGTTGAAAAGGGGCTGTTCTCTGCTATTTGACCAAAACACCATTTCAGGGTCACTCTCTCTGGAGCTCATCATAAGGCTGCTCTTTCACTAACCCCTCTGACTCTCTGGCCGCTCTTTCACTAACCCCTCGGACTCTCTGGCCGCTCTTTCACTAACCCCTCTGACTCTCTGGCCGCTCTTTCACTAACCCCTCGGACTCTCTGGCCGCTCTTTCACTAACCCCTCGGACTCTCTGGCTGCTCTTTCTCTAACCCCTCTGACTCTCTGGCCGCTCTTTCACTAACCCCTCTGACTCTCTGGCCGCTCTTTCACTAACCCCTCGGACTCTCTGGCCGCTCTTTCACTAACCCCTCGGACTCTCTGGCCGCTCTTTCACTAACCCCTCTGACTCTCTGGCCGCTCTTTCACTAACCCCTCGGACTCTCTGGCCGCTCTTTCACTAACCCCTCGGACTCTCTGGCTGCTCTTTCTCTAACCCCTCGGACTCTCTGGCCGCTCTTTCACTAACCCCTCTGACTCTCTGGGCGCTCTTTCACTAACCCCTCGGACTCTCTGGCCGCTCTTTCACTAACCCCTCTGACTCTCTGGCCGCTCTTTCACTAACCCCTCGGACTCCCTGTCTGTCTGCATGTTTGGGTTTCTCTGGTCTGTGTCTCAGCCCTTTCACTAATCTTTCTGTGGTCTGTCTCATACTCTCGCTGGGTTGTTTTCCTGTCTGTCTGACTGTGGGGTATGTCTGTCTTGACTCTGGGGTCTGTCTGTCTGACAGTGGGTCTGCATGTAGTCTGGTTTGTGACTCTTAACAGATACCTGTATTTATATTTGTATGTTTCCTATTCTCAAGGACCACCCTCTGATGGGTAAAATGTTGCTGTAACAGCTCTGAAGCCAATTGGAACAGAATGAATGATCATGGACCTAAAACTATTTTATGTGTTGTTTACCCTCATCTAATCTTTTTTAAACTGCCAGTCTGCCCTTTAAAAAACAAAACTTTACACTAACTCAAACAGCATTTTGCCTACTGCTGTTGAGTGTGGGCGTAGACGATAGGTGTGTTACATTCCATGGCTGTGTTCTGTAGGGTGCGTGTGCGTGCGCGTGCGTGTGCGTCTGTGCGTGTGAGAGTTTTTCCTGAAGCACTCTGAGATATCACACTCAGGTTCGATTTAATTAATTATCAACTAGAATTGGTATCCATGGTAACTAACTGGTTACCCTGGTAACTAAACTGAATGTTTCTGTTAATTACAGTATACTAGTGCCTGTATTCAACTACCTACCCAGAGGCATGGGTGCTACCTGTCCCAAATTGCATTCTATTCCCTAGCTAGGGCTTTGGTTTGAAATTTATTAGGGTTGCTAATATGGGTCATTTGTTAAGGGGGGTGACTTCTCTAATTTGTCTGGGTTTAAGTTTCGAATTTCTTTTTGTTGGAGGCTACTAGAAAGTGAAGCCAATGCTGACCTTGTGTTTATATGCAGTGAGCAACAAGCAGGCATAGCGATCTGATTTTCCTGTAGTTATGTTAAGATGGCAAAACTTGTGTCTAGAATTTGTTTTACTGGAACTAGTGCTAGCTAGCTAGCATTAGATGTGACACATCTTGGCAATCTTCTGATTAATGCATTAGATTATGAGGTGCTTATCATTATCAGCCAAATTCAGGTCATTATCACAATATACATTACCCTCAGTATTCCCTAGCTCTACACAAATGTAAAGATCATGGGTCAATATTATTGCACTATATAGGGAATAGGGGGAGTTTTGTGTCAGTAGTCCATATTATGGCTGTACTAGGTAGTGTGGTCTGAACACTCCACTCCCCTCCTGATAAGTGACACTCAGTCCAAGTGGTGTTCATATCCAGTCAGTGTTTTTTCACAATGTTCTCCTAACTAACTCAGGATATCTTCATGCTCTGGTTTATACCAGGCCTTCAGTCACTATATCATTTCTTTCCATTTATCAGGAGCTGAATGGAGTTTTCCTTATAAATATATAATATTAATTCAGCAAAAATGACATTCCATTCATGAATGGGTAATTACATTTTATGGTTGGTAAAAAGAAACTCTGACTTTTCTATTCCAGTATTATATTACCTTCCAAACTCTCCTCAGTACCAGTAACAGCCTTGTATTTATATTTCTTCAGGTGATTTTTGTTTGTTTTTCTGTCTTGAATTGTCTAGGAATCTTTAAAAAAAATACCTAAAGAAAATCAGGCGATGTTTATGCATAAATAAATTGCACTATCATTGATATCATTTATAAATGTTTTGTAATGATTGTAGTGAAAATGTTGGTTTTGCTGCTCGTGGTGATTTTATTTCAATGTTTTGCTTCAGGTATGCAAATCATAAGGGTTTCTTGGATTGCGTGTTGTTTTTGATCCCTAAAGGGACAGTTTGCTTATGTGAAATATGCTATTTTGTTCCAAATGCATGCATTGGTGATATACTGTAACTATAATTTATTTGACTCTAGACGGCTGATTATTTTTACTATAATAATATCCATCTGTAAACTGCAGAGTGGTGGTCATTCATTGACTGGTTTCTGTCAGATCAGCTTTCGATTTGAGCCCTGATCAGGTTTAAAGAGCCAGTAGTGTTTGACTTAACCACATAACATGCTGATTGGGAGAATGATAAAGGGACAGTTTGCTTATGTGAAATATGCTATTTTGTTCCAAATGCATGCATTGGTGATATACTGTAACTATAATTTATTTGACTCTAGACGGCTGATTATTTTTACTATAATAATATCCATCTGTAAACTGCAGAGTGGTGGTCATTCATTGACTGGTTTCTGTCAGATCAGCTTTCGATTTGAGCCCTGATCAGGTTTAAAGAGCCAGTAGTGTTTGACTTAACCACATAACATGCTGATTGGGAGAATGATACTGTAGACATTTCTATCAGTTCTGGAAAACCGTTTTGTTTCACAATAATGTCTTTCCACTTAACTAACCAGTGTGAACGGCAGTGACAATGTGTCAGTCATAGAATGAGACTGTACAGACTGTCTTCTGACTTTGTCTTCTGACTGTACAGACTGTCTTCTGTTGTCTGTCTGCCTGCGGCTTAGAAGGAACTGTTGGATCACTCATAGACCGACTGCTGTCCCAATAACCCACCTTTTCATTTCATAAATATTTTAGATTGGTGTTTTATGGAAAGGTTATTCATTTGTTGAAAATGTAATATGTATTTGCTTGCAAAGTTGAGTTAATTTGGCCTTTTGGTGGCACCAGTGTGAGTTAATTTGATTGGTGTGTTGAGTGTTGTTACGATTGTTCTCTGCCTTCATTATTAAACAGTTCTGTTGAACAGACTGATATTCGTTGTGTGGTCATTCTGTTATTTTGTTATAAAGGAGGGTTTAATAAATTAATATGGGGTTCATTTCGTAACAACATAGTCCTCAAAATGTTAATATGCAACCAAACGTTGATTTCATTGTAGCTTATGATTGACGAATGTTATTGGTTGAAGGTCTTTGAAGAGTGACAGTCATACAGGACGCTCAGGGCATTGGGCAACTGTCCATTTAGAGTCTTCTCTGATAGAAATATTGCAGTTTTTCTTCTGTTTGCCCTAATTTGCACTAATGTGTTGTTTGTCTGTAGCTCACCGTTGGCCGCGGTTATGGATGAGCCACAGTCGGAAGCAGAGGATTCTGGGACGTCTCGATCACCAAGGTGGCGGGGCTCCGCCCTGCAGGCGGTCCTCTCCTCCTACTGTCCAGTGCACCGTGCTCTGTTCCAGCGAGTCCTGAGGTTTGCTCACCAGCAGCACCATCTGTCATTGGCCTACAGGGACGCCCATCGGCGCTCAGTCCTGCCCCCTGATCCCCTCTGCTGCCATCTAGTGGCCAAACAACTAGATGACGCAACCTCTCCTCACCCTCCTGCCTTCCCTTTTACTGAGTGCCAGAGTCGTGGTGCCACCGGCGCCCCCTGTGGTGTGTCGGGCTGTTGCTGTGTCCAGCGCTGTCGGCTGCCCGCTGTCTGCTTCTGTCTGAACAGCCTTCACTGCTTGTCCTGTCAGAGCCTGGGACGTGTCAGCACGGCTGTCTGCCCCTCCATGGCCTCCTCTCTCTGCCCTCTGACCTCTGTCTGTTGCTCACACCCTAACCCCCGACTGTGCGCCACCTCCTGCTGCCCGGAACACACCTCCCTAGCCCTGCTCACAAACACAACTCCAGGAGGTGGGAGGGAGTGCCCAGTCCTCAAGAGAGAGCGATCCCGCAGCCCCTCTCCTCCCCCTCTCTCCCCCATCCCTTCAGACATGCAACAGGAGGAGGACAGGCCTCCCTGTCTTCAACACCACCAGGAGGAGGAGGATGAGGAGGAGGAGGAGTGTACCTCTGATACCGCAGGGGAAGGACAGCTAGAAGAGGGAGGAAGCAGCATTGGCTTACAGGACCTGGTGGAGCGCTTCAGTGAGAAACTAAAGACAATCAGACCCCATGAAAAGGACCCATCCCTCAACTCTGCCCTGGTCAATCACAACCTAGAGAAGGCCAATCAGAGTGTGGCAGAGTCCCAGACCGACACCCACCTGAGTGAGATCATCACCACGGTTCTGCGCACGGGCAGTGGCAACGACTACAGCCTGAACGACATGTTGCATCGCCATGACAAGAACGAGAACCAGTCACCTCAGACACGCTCCCGGCGGCGCCAGGAAGCAAGGGCAGCCATGAAGACTTCGCCGGACCAGCCGTCCACACGGAGACACACAGTGTTAGTTAAACGGGACCTGGCCAGGCTGGACGAATCGCTGGGCAGGAAACGACTGGCGCCGGGCAGGAGCAACAGCCGCACCGCCACACCGCCTTCTGAACCAAACCCGGTTTCTGCTGAACTTACCTCCGTTACGGAAGAGGAGGCAAAGGGGGAGGTGGCAGAGAGGGAGGCGGTGGTGGAGGTGGCAGAGAGGGAGGCGGTGGTGGAGGTAGTGGAGGAAAAGGTAGATGGAGTTGTAGTGAAGGAGGGAGCGAGTGAGGAGGCCAAAGGAGAGGAGGAGGCCAGGAGAGTGAGCAGAGAGGAGGCAGAGACTGTGAGAGTTACAGAGGACAGAGAGGTGAAGGAGGAGATGAAAGAGGAGCTACCAATAAAATCATCAGATACGTCCGTCACACACCTAAATGGCTGGGACATGAGCTGTCAGGACAGCAGTTGGAGTGCCCTCCCTGTGAGGAGGAGAGGGAAGAGGAGAGAGACTGAGGAAGAGGAGAGAAGAGAGACTCTACCCTTTAGCCACTACACTAGCAATGTGTCTGATAGAATAATTCCTCCCCAACCCAGTGGGAGAGCCAGAAGGTCTAGACCTCCGGCTCAGCCTGGAGAGAGCAGGGACGTAGGGAACAGCAGAGAAGCAGAGAACAGGCCCAGCGAGGAGGGAGGGAGCAGGTCTGTTGAGGAGGTGGGAAGGCTCAGGGAGGAGGCAGGGAGATCCAGAAGGAGGAAAATCATCCCTCCCCAGCGGTTTTCTTCCTATGTCACAGAACCCAGAAAGATGTACTTTGCTGCCTGTTTCTCAGAGAGCATCTTCTCTGCACAGCGGACACCAAAAGACTTGGTGCTGCCGCAGACCATGCCCACCACCAGTCACACAGCCTCCACATCAGACACCGCTAATAAACTGGCCACTACAAATACAAATGAATCACTCCTAGGATCCTCTCCTGAGGTTGTCAGTCGGGAGAAGGGAAGACATTGCAGACCAACAGCAAGGGGTCAAAGTTCACACAGCCAATCACAGAAACGGGGTCAGGTGTCTGCTATCACAGCAGCTTCCTCCAAGAACAGGAGAGATGTCATGGAGTGCGCAGCCAGACCTTACGGACGCTTACGCTCTTCCCCAGTAAAACCTTCTGGTCCAGATTCCCACTCCCAACCAGAGAGTCATCAGGCAGCCTCCAGGCCAGAGGGTGAGGTCCATACCGAGCAGCCTTCAGAGCCTCGTCTACGGCACAAATGCACCAGTCCAGAGCCACGCTCGCGCTGCCAGCCTCAGTATACCAGCCCCATCAAGCTGATGTTTGTGTCTGCAGTTGTTGGGGAGGACGGGGTGAGGTACACCCTGAAGGCAGCTGCGTCAGGAGCCCGTTGGCAGGGAGAGACCTTTGACCCCTGTGAGGAGTCGTCATGGGCTGGAACCCCTGAGAAGAGCCTTGAGAAGGCCTACAGTCCTCATGAAAACTGCACACCTAAAACCAGCCCTAAAAGCAGTTCTGTTAAGAGTTCAACTAATTGTCCACCTTCTAACTGCACTTCCAAAAGTAACAATTCACCTAAAATTGACAGTCCTCTGAAGACCACGGGTCCACCCAAAACAAAGAGTCCGTTTAAGACCAAGAGTCCACCCAAAACAAATGCTTCACACAAAACCAATAGTCCCCTCAAAAAAAAAAGTCCTCTGAAGACCAGGAGTCCACTGAAGGATGGCTTGTCCTCGTCACCCAGACCGTGTGTATCAAGAGGAGAGGGGGGTAGTCCACCTAAAAACTCCCCTGGGTCCTTGAATGGTGACGCACCACCTCTTTTCCACGAAACCACGCCACCAAAGAGACGTCCAGGGCGGCCTAAAAAGCTGGGCCCTCAGCTGGAGAAGAAGGCCAAGAGGCCGATTGGCCGGCCACCCAAGCAGAGAGATGTAGATCAGAGCGGGGGCTCCAGAAAGGGTGGTCAAGACCTGGTCGGTGGGTCCGGCTGCAGCAGTGAGGACTGGATTGGTCTCGCCAGGCCAGGCTGCGAGGAGACAAACCCGCCCAATAGGAACTTGAAGATCACAGTGGTGTATGGACGCTCCCGGAGAACACAGAGGACCGTTTCAGAAGAGGCTGTTCGTCTCTTGGCAACACGGCAACAGGGAGATGTTCAGTACCAACACAGAGACATGTGCTTGGACAGAAACCACAGAGCTCATCCCGAGAAAAAGTCTCCTCCTGCCACCATCCAAGAACCAATGGAAGATCTCATCTTGCCGGTAAAAGAGAGGAAGTTCAATTCACATGCTCCGCATACTAGCAGAAGCAACATCAAATACCAGAAGCTGAAGTGTGCGTCTGCAATGCGTCGCCCAGGGAGACCCGCCAAGGTCAAGATCTCCGGAATCTCGGTCACGGTTACCACTGTCTCGCCAAGGCAACGTAAGATCCACATGAATCGGACAGACGGCGCCAGGAAATCCATTGAGACGCTCCGGCGTAGGAAAGCACTCCTTTCAGAAACCCAGCTTTCCAAAGAGCCCGTGACAATCAGTGCCCCACTGAGTGAGAACGTCACTTGTGCTCAAACCCATGGAACAGAAGAGTCAAAGGACCCGGAAGTCAAGCCTCAAGACCAGACTCACCCTCCGTTAGCGGTGCGTCACTCTGTGCGCGTGAGGAAGCCGTCAGTGTACCTGCTCCATTCTGTAGCCACCTCCTCCTCCAGGTCTAGGAGCCACAGCACTGCACTACTGCGGAGGTCAAGACAGTTGCTGCTCAACAAGGCCAGCAGTGAGGGCTGCCAGCGCAGGAAGCTGGAGGAGGCAGCAGCGCAGGAAGGACGGCACACCCTAGGGCCAAAGGTACTTCCTTCTGGGAGAGAGGACGGGAGCGAGGGACGAGGTGTGTTATGTGAAGACCTGAAGCAAGTTGCGGAGGTGTCGGTGGAGTCCATCTTCCTCCCCAGTGACAGTGAGGCTTTGAGGTGGTGGCCCGTTTCCTCTGATCAAGACAGCCTGAAAGAGGAGCTGGCTCGCCGGATCAAACTCATGTCTCACAGCTGGGTCTCCACCACTGTCCCCCACACCACCAGGTCTGGATCGTCTCAGTTCGCCAAGCAGAGACTGAACGGCTGCATCTCGTCCTGGATGCCGTCAGAGGGATCGGCAGTGCGTCTGCTGTTTGATCGATGCTGCAGTGTGGAGAGGCTGGCCTCCTGGTTCATGCAGACCACTGAGACTCAGTCTCTGGGCATCGTGAAGAAGGCGAGCTCCCGCAACCCCTATGAGCTCCTGCATTATCCTTGTGCCGCCAGTAGGGGGAGCGTCTGCCCCAGCCCGCAGGCTGAGCGTTTGCGAAAACACGTCAAGAAGTTTGCCAAAGCTGTGCCAAAGAGCCCTGCTCAACTTCGTCTGGCCCAGAAGAGCTTCCGGCATGGAAAGCTGAACGCCAAGCGGCGTCTGTTCACCCCGAGGCTGATGCCTGGCCCACCACATCACCGTGCCCCATGGAGAACAGGCCGGGCCCTGGGGGCCTACATAACGACTTTGCTCAGAGTTAAAGACAAGTTTCTACCTAGGAGTGCCAGAATGAACCGGGCCAACCAGCTACAGTACAGCCAGGCCGTGTGGAGGAGGAGAAGACAGGTGGCAGCAGCAGGCAGCTTACTTGGCCAAGTGCGGCCTTCTGCTCAGACCAGGACGGAGCTCACTGGACCACCTGTACATCATCACCATCCCCCTGCCCTGACCAGCCCTGCACCCCTGACTGACCAGCAGGTGGGTGCCATCAAACAGCAGCGCCTCCGCTCTAAAGCCTGGAGTCCGGAGAGACTACAGGAGTGTCGCGTCTTCCTGAAGAAAATCAACTCCCCGGACACAGAATCCATAGCTGAGGAGGAGTGGGGTGTATGCACTGTGAAACTGGATGAGACCTACTGCCCAGATGGCACCAGGCAGGAGGAGGAAGACCAAGCTGGGAAAATGGGCCGAAGAAAGAAGAGGAGAACTCGGAAAGTCCTCTTGGAGGACTCTGGCTGCTTTGAGCAGCAGGAGACCGTGATTCAGGAGCAGGACCGGGCCGGGAATAGGAGAGGCAAACGGAAAAGTCCCGGGAACACAACGAGCCAATCATCACCCCCACCGAAAGTGATAAGACAATCACGTGGAAGGGGCCTTACTGGGCCCAGGTGGCAAGACTTTATACTAGGTAATTACTACTTTTGAGATTCATTAATATATTAGTGAGTAGTAAACATACATAGCAGGTGTCATAGCATTGACTGAGCAATCTCCACATCCAGGTCTCAGTGAAAATGAAAACAAGCTCAAGTTAAAGATAACCGCATCCTAGACAACAGATGAATGTGCTTTAAGAAGCAAACTTCCAGCAACTGTACACATTTTATCACCAGACAGGGTAAAGACTCCATCGTATTCCCCTGTAGATATAATCATCACAGATGGTAGAACATTTTGTCAACAGACAGGGTAAAGACACCATCGTATTCCCCTATAGATATAATCATCACAGATGGTAGAACATTTTGTCAACAGCCATTTGAGAGCAGGGGGTGTGGCCACGAGCTCTCTTATTGAACAATCTGCATCTGTTCCACCCTCCCCTCCAACCATTCTGGTTTAAATGCTGGCATCCTGATTTCTAAACATTAAAGAAGTAGTAATAATCATGTGGAACCATTTGACGGGTTAACTTTTCTAATTGGCAAATTTGTCCTCTGTTCTCTCTCACCTGTAGGGACCTGACCATTTTAATCAGTCTCCGTGATGTATGTACGGTAACCACCGCAACGGTCCTTCCCCGTCTCCATAGTGACAGTGTGTAAACAACTCGGTGCCTTCAGACTGTCCTACAGCAACATGTAGCAGAAGAATAACAAGTTTCACTTAAAGAAGCTTGTACGTTGCACTATTTTTAAACTATTTTGTTTTTCCTTTTCTTTTAAAAAACAGTATGTACATAATTTCTTTTTATTATTATAATTTTTTTATCTTTTAGTCTCTCTGTCTGATTGACCTATGACCCCCTCAGTGTAGTCTTGTCTACTGTGCATAGTGGCCCGTGGGAGAGTAGACACTTGCAAAACTGTCTCTTGCTTCCTGGTTGTGTCCTTGACGTGCATTTCCAACTCACCATCTCCAACCCAACGGGATTTCATTTACATAGTGAATCATACAGAGGTAGTTACCTTTTTAAATGTTCAAGTAAATGTTAGTTTTTCTAATTCTAAACATTCAGTTTGAATAATCCAAATGTAATGTTCATGGGGAGCTAACATGTCCGCCATAGAAATGGCATGTGAAGGCATCAGGGCAGAAACCACGTTGGCCAAACTCTAAGTCTTTATGCAGGAAGGGTGTTTCACCCATCCACCAACGAACCATCAGGGGACAGGAACAGGTACACAGTTTGTGGAGCAAAAAGTAGTATGCTTTCCCACAGCGGCCATTTTGGATAGTGGTTAATTGCCAATATGTACCTGTTTTAATGGGAACAGCACCTACCCTGCTGCACACATACCTCATCAAGCGCCAGACCTCTGGGTTGTTTTGCCAAAATGCCTGGACCTAGTCATTACCCCCACTACTTAATATCCACTTTGCCCAGAGGCTACTGGCTCATCGAAGGGCTCCCTATTCCCTGTTTAGTGTACTACTTTGGACTAAGAGATGCTAAAGGTTGGCCACAGAAGGCTCTGGTGAGTACTGTACTAAACAGGGAATAAGGTGTCAATCTCCAGAATCATCCAAAGACCCCCTGTTGCCTCTGTAGTACACCATCCAGGTTAGCCTCAGAACGTAAGGTGTAACCAGGCACTATGTAGTACACCATCCAGATTAGCCTCAGAACGTAAGGTGTAACCAGGCACTATGTAGTACACCATCCAGGTTAGCCTCAGAACGTAAGGTGTAACCAGGCACTATGTAGTACACCATCCAGGTTAGCCTCAGAACGTAAGGTGTAACCAGGCACTATGTAGTACACCATCCAGGTTAGCCTCAGAACGTAAGGTGTAACCAGGCACTGTGTAGTACACCATCCAGGTTAGCCTCAGAACGTAAGGTGTAACCAGGCACTATGTAGTACACCATCCAGGTTAGCCTCAGAACGTAAGGTGTAACCAGGCACTGTGTAGTACACCATCCAGGTTAGCCTCAGAACGTAAGGTGTAACCAGGCACTGTGTAGTACACCATCCAGGTTAGCCTCAGAACGTAAGGTGTAACCAGGCACTATGTAGTACACCATCCAGGTTAGCCTCAGAACGTAAGGTGTAACCAGGCACTATGTAGTACACCATCCAGGTTAGCCTCAGAACGTAAGGTGTAACCAGGCACTATGTAGTACACCATCCAGGTTAGCCTCAGAACGTAAGGTGTAACCAGGCACTATGTAGTACACCATCCAGGTTAGCCTCAGAACGTAAGGTGTAACCAGGCACTGTGTAGTACACCATCCAGGTTAGCCTCAGAACGTAAGGTGTAACCAGGCACTATGTAGTACACCATCCAGGTTAGCCTCAGAACGTAAGGTGTAACCAGGCACTATGTAGTACACCATCCAGGTTAGCCTCAGAACGTAAGGTGTAACCAGGCACTGTGTAGTACACCATCCAGGTTAGCCTCAGAACGTAAGGTGTAACCAGGCACTATGTAGTACACCATCCAGGTTAGCCTCAGAACGTAAGGTGTAACCAGGCACTATGTAGTACACCATCCAGGTTAGCCTCAGAACGTAAGGTGTAACCAGGCACTGTGTAGTACACCATCCAGGTTAGCCTCAGAACGTAAGGTGTAACCAGGCACTATGTAGTACACCATCCAGGTTAGCCTCAGAACGTAAGGTGTAACCAGGCACTGTGTAGTACACCATCCAGGTTAGCCTCAGAACGTAAGGTGTAACCAGGCACTGTGTAGTACACCATCCAGGTTAGCCTCAGAACGTAAGGTGTAACCAGGCACTATGTAGTACACCATCCAGGTTAGCCTCAGAACGTAAGGTGTAACCAGGCACTATGTAGTACACCATCCAGGTTAGCCTCAGAACGTAAGGTGTAACCAGGCACTATGTAGTACACCATCCAGGTTAGCCTCAGAACGTAAGGTGTAACCAGGCACTGTGTAGTACACCATCCAGGTTAGCCTCAGAACGTAGGGTGTAACCAGGCACTATGTAGAGGATCGGGTGTCATTTGAGATGGTTCTTGAGTGCCGTGTTTTTTTAACTCAGAGATTTAACCCTAACTGTTGTGTGCTTGATATTTAAATGTTGATTTCCAATCAAGTAGACGTACAGCGTTTACAGTGAGTGTAATCTCAATGGTAGAAGTAACCTTTGCCTTTAAGAGGCCTCTAACGGGTTGGATTCTGGCCTAAGGACTTGATTTCCCTACAGCACAGATCTTCAGCGCAGTGGTGAATCATGGCTTTTGTGTTTTAAACAATCTTGTTGTTACTTAGGCTTTCTTGCCTCTTTCTACCGTTGTTTTACTGTTTTCACCCAGAGCATTAATGAATGAACAAGTGAATGTTATTACCTCCCAACCGCAATATGGATCCCATACAGTTATTACTGACCCTCTACATCCCCCCCACTACCCCCAACCAATATCACCTCTCCTAGTTTAGAGATTATTAAATGGGAAATCCACACAAAACCACATTTCTATGATAGTTAAAAATGCTATTTATGACAATATATGTTGTGAAAATTTTCTGCATTTCTGAATTATATGGTAGCATTTAATGTGCAATTTGTTAAAGAAGTTCATTGTGACTCAACTTGACTTCAAAACCCACACTGCAATGCGGCTGCCTGGCTAGATTCATTTTTAACCTAGTGGCTAGGTTGCTATAAAATGTATTTACCCAAGTCAGCATGTGAAGTAGCTATATAGATATATAATTGCTTAAACAAACTGCACTATCAATTGAGTAAAAAAGTCATATTAGCTCAAATGTTGAGTGACTCAGTTTTGCTATGGGAAGATTTCTCAGACACACAGGAAGAGAGGAGACAACTGCTTTGCATCATGGTAATTGGAGGAAGTATATGAATCTGACAAGTGTGTACTTTGAGGACAGTGAAACTAAATGTTGTCATGATATAGATGGATGTATCCTAGACAGGTTTGTCCATACCATGTACTGACTGATCTGGTGATCTGGAATGCAGGTAACTGTTTAAAGCATTATGAAATGTGATCTTATTTCCCATCTACAAGAATATATATACCCAGCAGTCAAGTACTAACTAATTACGTTTGCTAAGTAATGTTTCTAGAGGTGCATTATTCCTCTAGGCTGGTGCATCCCACTACCCCCCCCCCCCCAACAACCTCCTGCTCTAACTACATTGGGTTACATCCATTAATGTTTACCACCGTTTTATTGTCTGGTTTGACCTCTACAAGTTTTTCCCAGACCTAGCAGTTAGAGGAAAGCCAGTGTGTACACACTGTCCCATATAGTCAGGGGAAAGCCAGTGTGTACACACTGTCCCACAGAGTCAGGGGAAAGCCAGTGTGTACACATTGTCTCACAGAGTCAGGGGAAAGCCAGTGTGTACACATTGTCTCACAGAGTCAGGGGAAAGCCAGTGTGTACACACTGTCCCATATAGTCAGGGTTAAGCCAGTGTGTACACACTGTCCCAGAGTCAGGGGGAAGCCAGTGTGTACACACTGTCCCCTACCCATGGGACTTCAGTACAGTAAACACCTTGTCAAGTTGTTCTGATAAAAGGTAAATGCATTCCTATCACTAGGACAGGAGATGAGGCCTGTTCTGTTCATGGTACTAAAATTATCCAGTACCTGTAGCCTCTAGAGAGCCCATAGAGGTGGCTATTTCTCTGTTCTCCAAGGTGCTATAATATACACCCAGTCTGTCTGTCTGTCCTCTGGTGTAGAATCCGTTTTTTTTTTTTTATACTGGTGTAACTGAAACGGTCACTAGAAGAGATTAAAGCTGTCAATTGAATAAATATTCATTTTTTAAGTACTGCTTGGTGGTCCTGTCTTTCACTGAAAGACCTATTTCTAACAGACTTAAAGTTGTAATTTGTATTTGGTGTTTAACAGTTTACCATGAATATGATCTTGCCATCAGTTAAGAATGCAGCTCTGAAAGAGGTGAATCCCAGCCCTCGTCTTATTGGAGAAAGAGGTGTTCTAAAACCCTAATTAGACACCATATCTTTGACAAATAGACTTCCAGGAAAAACAGGTTTACAGGAAGATAACACTAGCAGAGAGACAACAGGAAGGATAAAAGGTAAGTTTTATTCAATTCAAAAGTTCACAATGTTTTAATTCATGGTTCAAGTGTTTACTGCTTATATCTGAACAGGACCATACTATCATGGATCAGGTCAGGGCTGTCTGCATGGTGCCACTTCAGGTTTCTTCCCTTAGCTCTGTGACCTCTAACCCTAAGAGGTGTTGGCCTCCTGATTGATGAGGGCGCTGAGGTCCAGCCTGGTTTTTTCCAAAGCGGCTGCCTTGGACCGGCGGGTTGGACGGGTCACCGGCACGGAGTCTGGAACATTCTCCCCATCGCTGTGGAAAGAACGGGAATAGAGAAGAGTGGGGTTTTATTACAGCAGCAGGTTGAGGACCCCTCTTCTAAGTAGTGTCCAACATATTGGTTTTAATCTACTGTCCTCCCCAATGGTCAACTGAACTGCTGACAGAACAGTACTTCCTCCAGGGAGGGGTTTTGGTATTCAGCGCCTCTAGGGGAGGGGTTTTGGTATTCAGCGCCTGTAGGGGAGGGGTTTTGGTATTCAGCGCCTGTAGGGGAGGGGTTTTGGTATTCAGCGCCTGTAGGGGAGGGGTTTTGGTATTCAGCGCCTGTAGGGGAGGGGTTTTGGTATTCAGCGCCTGTAGGGGAGGGGTTTTGGTATTCAGCGCCTGTAGGGGAGGGGTTTTGGTATTCAGCGCCTGTAGGGGAGGGGTTTTGGTATTCAGCGCCTGTAGGGGAGGGGTTTTATATTCAAAGCCTTAGACTAAACAAAGTTGTTTAAAACATGATTAAAAAGAAAAACAGTTGAGCTCAGCAATATCAAACAGCCTGACTGGCCAAGAAAGACCTCTACAGTGGATGACCAATAAATGCTCAAGTTCATTCAACATCCTATAATAAGAGAAGACTGAACATGTCAGGGCTCATATTAAGCTTCTGAAACTTGGTCAAGTTTGTATTCTTCCTTTTCGTTCTTTACCCCAGAGCTGAAACCTCCAATCAAGTATCTGGTCTGCAGCAGAGTTTGTGTCCATATTTCTGCGACCACCCTATAAACAGTACTTCCTAATGTTGCATGTTTACATCCTTGACTTTAATACCTCTCATCAGAGGACTCCACTGTTCTGGTCTTCTGGACTGGGATGGCTTTCCTCTGACCTACAAACACACACCAAAATGATCAGTGTTCAGTCTGGCACTGAGAGAATGTTAAGTTAGCAACAGTGTGAGGATGACTGACAGGATATACCCCAGGCCTGCCAAGTGCTCCAGGTGGAGTGGCAGAAAGAGGAATGAGCGATGGTGAAATGTGGTGTGAATGAGTTAATACCTCTCTTTGGCCTTTTTGCAGATTTGGTGAGGTCTTGGGAGGCTGTCTCTGTAGAAACAACAGTTCATCATGGCAGATATCCTACTGACAGCAGCTAATATAGGTGGAATATTTCAGAGACTGAGCCTAAAATGTATTCCAGTCCAGCTCATGTGTGTTTACCATCAGCGTTGCCGTCTAGGGGCTGTAGTGCCACAGCACTGAGATCTGGTTGGTCGTTGGAGTCCTGCAGCTGACCAATCAGCTTCGCCACGGCTCTCAGACAGATCCGATCCTTCACCTCCTGAACAGATAACTTGAGTATGAATTAATATGATCAAGTGTCAGTAGGTATCTGTGTGTGTGTAGTGTTGTCAGGACCTGTGAGATCTGTTGTAACAGTGTCACTAGATCTCTGTGTGTGTGTGTGTGTGTGTGTGTGTGTGTGTGTGTGTGTGTGTGTGTGTGTGTGTGTGTGTGTGTGTGTGTAGTGTTGTCAGGACCTGTGTGATCTGTTGTAACAGTGTCACTAGATCTCTTCGTGTGTTGACATCACTACTAAGCTCCAGGTTGCTCAGTATTTTGGCGTAAAGACGGACTTCAGGAGCTGACGGGTCACTCAGGATCTCACCACACACACGCACCGCCAGGTAGTCGTGGACACACACCTCCTACACACACACACACATACACACACACACACACACACACACACACACTTAGCCTGAGCAGTATATACAATTTGAATTAAAAGAGTGAAGTTAAACGGCAGAATTAGACAGGAGCTATTGGTTGTTTGATTCAATTCAAAAAAGTGATTGTTTTAAACAATTGAATGGTTTGCCTCGCTGTTGTAGAGGAAAAGGTTTGGATAAATCATGGCGTGGTTTTGAAAATAATTTGAACCATGAACAGATGAATAAAAGAGCTGGGTTGTGGGGTCACCAGTGTGTCAGCAGGGTTTATCAGGGCACTGGGTTGTGGGGTCACCTGTGTGTCAGCAGGGTTTATCAGGGCACTGGGTTGTGGGGTCACCAGTGTGTCAGCAGGGTTTATCAGGGCACTGGGTTGCGGGGTCACCTGTGTGTCAGCAGGGTTTATCAGGGCACTGGGTTGCGGGGTCACCTGTGTGTCAGCAGGGTTTATCAGGGCACTGGGTTGTGGGGTCACCTGTGTGTCAGCAGGGTTTATCAGGGCACTGGGTTGCGGGGTCACCTGTGTGTCAGCGCGGTTTATCAGGGCACTGGGTTGTGGGGTCACCTGTGTGTCAGCAGGGTTTATCAGGGCACTGGGTTGTGGGGTCACCTGTGTGTCAGCGCGGTTTTTCAGGGCACTGGGTTGTGGGGTCACCTGTGTGTCAGCGCGGTTTATCAGGGCACTGGGTCGCGTCAGTTCCACCAGCAGCTCTGCTACATTGGTGACGTCCACCTCGGCCAGGGGAGACGTAGCAGGAGCGTTCAGCAGGGTACGAAGGGTTGGCACAAAGCACTCCTCCACACACTCTTGGTGGGACCTGAACACACACACACACACACACAGTCAGCACAGAGAAACACAAGCCCACACACACACACCCCCCAACCCCCCGTACCGGCTTTCACGGGCATACAGCTGGAAGAACACGCCCAGGCAGTGTCTCAGTCTGGTGTCATCCTCGGTCACTGGGTTGTACCACAACAGCACCAGGCGGGACAGGAGCTTGGCACTGGAGATGCGCCCACAATACATCAGCTTAGCCAGACCCTCGGCTGTCTCTGTACGTAACTCAGGAACCTAGACACACACACACACACACACACACACACACACGTAATTCATGAAGGTCAGGTCAGTACACTCTTCAGGTAAGCAGAGGACGGGTCAGATCAGCCTGTCTGTCTCTGCTTGGTGGAACACAAACCTCACTGTCCAGGAATTCAGACATCATCATCAGGATGGACTGGGTAGAGTTGTTCCCCTCGTCCGGCTCCTCCCCTTTCTCCTCCCCCTCCTGGTGGTCTAACGAATGGGAGGGCTGTGTTTCCTTGAGGGCGGAGCTGGGCTGCTCTGCCAGCAGGGTGAAGCCGTAGAGCAGCAGCAGGTCGATGACGGCCCTCAGAGCGCTGATACGGATCTTAGCCTCATCCAGCTGGGCTATCTACACACACACACACACACACACACACACACACACACACACACACACACAGTTTAAATAAACACACAACATATACTACAGTTTAAAATAAACAGAGGAGAGAGGTGGGGTTCATAACAGCGTGTTACCTGCAACAGCAGAACCAGGTGTGTGTTGGCCAGGTCCTTGCTGTGCAAAGCACAGGTCCCAAGACACATCACTGCCATATTCCTGACAGCCGGCTGGGCGTTGGCCACACTGGGTAAGATCTGACCAGAGGAGACGGACACACTGGTCAGGTGTGTATAGAAACAGACACAGCCACCTGGTTTCAGAACGCTTCGGCCTCTTCAGAGATTCATCTGGCCTCATTAACAAGGCGTTTTCACCAACAGAACTGACACTCGCTGGATGCTTTTGTCTATCGGGTCATCCTGTCTAAACTCTGCCTGTGACAGTCTGAGGTGGTCAGCGGTTAATGAGATGCTAGAACCACAGAAATACCTTGTCAAAGTTGTTAAATTAAATGTCTCCCCCATTCTAATGTTCAGTCGAACAACAACTAAACCCCTTCAGTGTCTCATGTGCTATATTACCAGAGAGGAGAGGATGGCTGACAGTGTGGGTCCGATCCTGGTCTTGATATTCATCTGTTTCAGTAGCTCAGAACATATAGTCAGACAGCGCAGTAGAGTCTCTGGGTCTGTCTGAAAACCCACCAAAAAAAACAGCTGACATCAAAACACAGACACAGCCACAGGGAGACGGCCACAGGGAGACGGCCACAGGGAGACGGACACAGGGAGACGGACACAGGGAGACGGACACAGGGAGACGGACACAGGGAGACGGACACAGGGAGGGAGTGTACCTTCTCCACACGCGTCTCGTCTTCAGGTTGGGTCTCTGCAGCTTCTTCCTGCAGTATATTGTTCCTTAGGTTTTCCAGGTCAGTTATGGACTCCTTCAGTTCTGCTGCCTTGCTGAACTCCTGATTGGATATACAGTCATCCAGAGCCTGCTTAGCCTCCAGGACTCGCACCTTCACCTCCGCCAGCTGGGTGGAGACAGACGGACAAGACAGGGACAGTAAGAGATCTACAACATTAAAAGATGTCAGTGGTTCCTCACAGAGACACATGAAAATAAAGGCACCTTGACTTGTTTCTTGCGCTTCTCTTTCTCGTCCAGTGGTTGGCTGACGGTTACGATGGGCTCACGCACCTCTGAGATCACCTCCGCCACCTGAACATACACACCTGTAGCTTTAACTACATCATCTTTTATGAAACAATAAGCACAGACGTGTGGTACATATCCCAAGAGCCTGGAGAGAGATGGTGGGTCTTTACCTGACAAACACCCAAGTGGGGTTGGGGGGTCTTTACCTGACAAACACCCAGGTGGGGTTGGGGGGTCTTTACCTGACAAACACCCAAGTGGGGTTGGGGGGTCTTTACCTGACAAACACCAAGGTGGGGGGTCTTTACCTGATAAACACCCAGGTGGGGGGTCTTTACCTGATAAACACCCAGGTGGGGGGTCTTTACCTGACAAACACCCAGGTGGGGGGGTTGATGAGGGGGGGGGGGGTAGGTAAACACAGTGTAGGTACCGTCTGGATGCGTCGGGGGTCATCGGGTATGAGACTCAGTAGTTTCTCCGTCAGCAGAGGGACCAGAGACGGAGGGGTCTGGGGGAGAACCAACATCTCCTGGAGTACCACCACCACCCGCTTCCTGCACAGACAGTGTTGCTGAATTAACACTGTGTTTCACAACACCACCAATGCCACGAAGGTGGCTCCATTCCCCCCACCCACTCACCTGCCTCCCTCTTCATTGGTGTCCAGGCAGCCAATCAGATGGATGAGTTGTTGAGAGATGAACTCTTTAGTCATCACCAGCTCGAGCTGAGCAAAGTCTCCTCTCTGCTCCTCAGACAGCAATGGGACTGCTTTCACATACCTGGTTGAACACATCATAAACCAGGTAGGACCAGTAACATATTTAAACCTTGGATGACGGATGCAGCTGATTTAGTCACAGATCAAACATCTGGTCCTCCAATGCAAATAAAATTCTGTTAAGTGAATGAATGCAGTTATCAATGTCTATGTTTTATGAATGCAGTTATCAATGTCTATGTTTTATGAATGCAGTGTATGAATGCAGTTATCAATGTTTTATGAATGCAGTTATCAATGTCTATGTTTTATGAATGCAGTTATCAATGTCTGTTTTATGAATGCAGTGTATGAATGCAGTTATCAATGTTTTATGAATGCAGTTATCAATGTCTATGTTTTATGAATGCAGTTATCAATGTCTATGTTTTATGAATGCAGTGTATGAATGCAGTTATCAATGTCTATGTTTTATGAATGCAGTGAATGAATGCAGTTATCAATGTCTATGTTTTATGAATGCAGTGTATGAATGCAGTTATCAATGTATATGTTTTATGAATGCAGTGAATGAATGCAGTTATCAATGTCTATGTTTTATGAATGCAGTGTATGAATGCAGTTATCAATGTATATGTTTTATGAATGCAGTGAATGAATGCAGTTATCAATGTCTATGTTTTATGAATGCAGTGTATGAATGCAGTTATCAATGTCTATGTTTTATGAATGCAGTTATCAATGTCTATGTTTTATGAATGCAGTTATCAATGTCTATGTTTTAGTGACATCTATTGTTCTTATTAGTCTATAGACTAATACTCTAAATAGCGAAGTACTATGGCCAACTACTGGAGTAAAACACTTCAACAGCTTTAACCTAAGGTTTCTATACATAAGAGTCATCACCATACGTTCTAATTGTTATACAATGTCATTACATGGTAATCACAGTACTTTCATATGGTTATAGCACATTAAAAACCGTTACACTATGTATTTACTTTGTAATAATACTACACTGCCTTCACATACCCATTACAACAAATTAACAGGACATAAGCTACATGATTAATAATGATAAAAAAGCCAGAACAAGTCTGGTAATAACACTACTCCACAAGCCTGTCACAACATGTTAATGTAAGTAAACGCCTAGTGACCTTCCTCTGCTCTGGAGAACCCCTGGCAGAACGTTCACCAGTCCACAGGGGACAGAACAGTGGACAGTGGTCTGTTCTGCCCTTGGGTCAGCACTGCTACCCTGGCAGATCCAGTGGAGGGGACATCTTCACTGCTACCCTGGCAGATCCAGTGGAGGGGACATCTACACTGTCCTCAATGCTGTTTAGGAGGCTAGTTCCTGTCTTCAAAATATTGATCAGACTGTTCCAACTGACCCTAGAAGCTATTACTCAATGCAACTCATTCTACCCAGTAACATGCTTGAACCCTCCAAGAGGAGACTACATGGCTAGAGAAATACGTGCAAACCCAGAACCAAACTGCCAAAAACAGGCCATAATCCTTCAGACACTGTAAAGCCTATACACACACACACACACACACACTCACCAAAAGAAAGGAGAGATCCTATTTGCGGTAAAATGTGGCACTACCACACGTCTGTCAGAATACTTGCAACCTATTTTCTTAGAAATACTTACCTACATAGATCTAATGTCACCTTACAATCATTGATTTTGAGTTTGTAATTCAATAATGAATCATTCAAGATTCTGAATAAATTTTTCAAGGAACGGTATATTTAAACCCTATTTGTAGCACTAAAGATTGACCACTTGATATTCAAACTGTGAGAGAAAGGGTTTTGGATTATGGTTTTCCTGATGCAGTCGGTTGTATTGGACTGTCTTTATTAACTTTAAATGAATGCATCGTTTCATGGGCTGACATCCTACAGTATGCAAACATCAGTTCCATTACTGTCAAATCTGGAGAATTCAGGCCAGCAGCTTTCAGGGTCATTTATCTGAATGTTGAGCCCTGGGTTCAGACTAATGTTCTATTCACCATATAGTTCAGAATGTCAACGACAATGTCACATTTCCAGCTCTCCTCACGCATTCATGTTTCTCTTGGCTGTGTCTCAGCTGAAAGACTCCACCCCAGGCCCAGACTGACCCGTGGTCTAGAACCTCCCCAGGTCCAGAACCTCCCCACTCCGCCCCAGGCCCAAACTGACCCGTGGTCCAGAACCTCCCCACCCCACTCCACCCCAGGTCCAGAACCTCCCCACTCCGCCCCAGGCCCAAACTGACCCGTGGTCCAGAACCTCCCCACTCCGCCCCAGGCCCAAACTGACCCGTGGTCCAGAACCTCCCCACTCCGCCCCAGGCCCAAACTGACCCGTGGTCCACAACCTCCCCACTCCGCCCCAGGCCCAAACTGACCCGTGGTCCAGAACCTCCCCAACTCCACCCTGGTTGTGCCGTGGAGGCGGTCTCACCCATAGAGGTACTCAGCAAAGAGAGCGGCCTCCGGAAGCAGCTGGTCCAGCATCTCCTCTCCATCATCTCCTTTGGTCTTCATGAACTCACAAAGAGCTCTCCAGTAGAGCACCCTCTCACAGGACAGACAGTCCCCTGGGATCAGCCTCCTACACACGGGGGGGGGGGGGGGGTCAGTATCCTACACACACTGATCAACAGAGAGTGTGGCAGACAGTGTGTGTGTACCTGTTATCCAGTTGAAGAGGGTCAGTTAGCAGCTGGTCTTGGGGTGTGTGCGTAAACAGGGCGCTCAGCATGTCCAGAGCGGTCTGAGCACAGTTCTCAACATCCAGCCGATGGAGGAGATCCAGTATATCTTCCTGGAGGAGACGCAGCCAGGCCGGGAGGAGACGGACACAAACCACCTCCCTGACGGACTCTATAACACAAATAGACGTATAGTGAGAGAGAGGGACAGAGAGACAGAGACAGAGAGAGACAGGGAGAGAGAGACAAGGAGAGAGAGACAAGGAGAGAGAGAGACAGGGAGAGAGAGAGAGACAGAGGGACAGAGAGACAGGGAGAGAGAGACAGGGAGAGAGAGAGACAGGGAGAGACAGACAGGGAGAGACAGTACCTGCAGTGTCATGGAGACCCTGTTGTAGCAGACTGACTCTCTGTGCGATGCTCAGCGCTCTGATGTGGACCTTATCTGCAAGAACCTGATAAACACCCGGATTAGTCAAGGCTGGTTCCAGTTGGCCAGTTTATAGTGTGTGTGTGTATGTACCTGGTAGGCCAGTTTAGAGTGTGTGTATGTACCTGGTAGGCCAGTTTAGAGTGTGTGTATGTACCTGGTAGGCCAGTTTAGAGTGTGTGTATGTACCTGGTAGGCCAGTTTAGAGTGTGTGTATGTACCTGGTAGGCCAGTTTAGAGTGTGTGTGTGTACCTGGTAGGCCAGTTTAGAGTGTGTGTGTGTACCTGGTAGGCCAGTTTAGAGTGTGTGTGTGTACCTGGTAGGCCAGTTTAGAGTGTGTGTGTGTACCTGGTAGGCCAGTTTAGAGTGTGTGTGTGTACCTGGTAGGCCAGTTTAGAGTGTGTGTATGTACCTGGTAGGCCAGTTTAGAGTGTGTGTATGTACCTGGTAGGCCAGTTTAGAGTGTGTGTATGTACCTGGTAGGCCAGTTTAGAGTGTGTGTATGTACCTGGTAGGCCAGTTTAGAGTGTGTGTATGTACCTGGTAGGCCAGTTTAGAGTGTGTGTATGTACCTGGTAGGCCAGTTTAGAGTGTGTGTATGTACCTGGTAGGCCAGTTTAGAGTGTGTGTATGTACCTGGTAGGCCAGTTTAGAGTGTGTGTATGTACCTGGTAGGCCAGTTTAGAGTGTGTGTATGTACCTGGTAGGCCAGTTTAGAGTGTGTGTATGTACCTGGTAGGCCAGTTTAGAGTGTGTGTATGTACCTGGTAGGCCAGTTTAGAGTGTGTGTATGTACCTGGTAGGCCAGTTTAGAGTGTGTGTATGTACCTGGTAGGCCAGTTTAGAGTGTGTGTATGTACCTGGTAGGCCAGTTTAGAGTGTGTGTATGTACCTGGTAGGCCAGTTTAGAGTGTGTGTATGTACCTGGTAGGCCAGTTTCCGGACACTCTCCTTCACATCCCGGGTGCGTTTTAATATCTTGGGGAGGGTGATGGACGAGGGGGCTATGCAAGACAGAACAGCCCTACGCACCTCTGGGTTAGAATCATTCTCCAAGATCAACAGGTAGGCTGGAGGACAGAGAGGATGAGACATGGAGAGAAGGAGTGGAATGAGTTGAAAGGGGGACAAGTCATTACCCACGGAGTAGGGTTGTGTGTGTGTGTGTGTCAGTACCTTTAACAGTGGGACAGTCATGGTTCTGTGGATCCTGTAATCGGGCCATGGCCAAAGCTGCCTGGATCCTGACGTTGGGGAACTTGTCGGTCACTCTGACCAGCATGGTCTGGTGGATCCGGTCAAACAGATCATCATCGATCTGGGCGTTCTCCGCCATGCTGCCTAGCAACTTGTTGATCAGCTGACACACTCGGAACCTCACCGCGTGGCTGTTGGCCTTGTGGGACTGGAGGGAGAGGGTGTTTAAGTACACTACAGAGTTAGGATGAAATTTGGGATTTGGCCAGAGTTCTAGTACCTCCAACAGGAAGTTGAAAATGTAGTTAAGGAAAGGGTTCTCATCCTCCTCCTCGTCGTCCTCCTCCTCCTCTCCTCCTTCGGTAGGAGGTGTCTGGAAGCTGGTGGCGAACCTCGAGACAAACTCAATAACGTTCTCTACGGCAGGTTCTCTCTTGTACACGATCATGGCATACTTCAGGTAATGGACAAATTCCTCATGGAACAACGTCTTGTCCTCCAGCTAGAAACAGAGACAGGTTAGGTTATGGTGGGGGTTGTCCGGTCAGAGACAGGTTAGGTTATGGTGGGGGTTGTCCGGTCAGAGACAGGTTAGGTTATGGTGGGGGTTGTCCGGTCAGAGACAGGTTAGGTTATGGTGGGGGTTGTCCGGTCAGAGACAGGCTAGGTTATGATGGGGTTGTCCGGTCAGAGACAGGCTAGGTTATGGTGGGGGTTGTCCGGTCAGAGACAGGCTAGGTTATGATGGGGTTGTCCGGTCAGAGACAGGCTAGGTTATGGTGGGGGTTGTCCGGTCAGAGACAGGTTAGGTTATGGTGGGGGTTGTCCGGCCAGAGACAGGTTAGGTTATGGTGGGGGTTGTCCGGCCAGAGACAGGTTAGGTTATGGTGGGGGTTGTCCGGCCAGAGACAGGTTAGGTTATGGTGGGGGTTGTCCGGCCAGAGACAGGTTAGGTTATGGTGGGGGTTGTCCGGCCAGAGACAGGTTAGGTTATGGTGGGGGTTGTCCGGTCAGAGACAGGTTAGGTTATGGTGGGGGTTGTCCGGTCAGAGACAGGTTAGGTTATGGTGGGGATTGTCCGGTCAGAGACAGGTTAGGTTATGGTGGGGGTTGTCCGGTCAGAGACAGGTTAGGTTATGGTGGGGATTGTCCGGTCAGAGACAGGTTAGGTTATGGTGGGGATTGTCCGGTCAGAGACAGGTTAGGTTATGGTGGGGGTTGTCCGGCCAGAGACAGGTTAGGTTATGGTGGGGGTTGTCCGGTCAGAGACAGGTTAGGTTATGGTGGGGGTTGTCCGGTCAGAGACAGGTTAGGTTATGGTGGGGGTTGTCCGGTCAGGGACAGGTTAGGTTATGGTGGGGGTTGTCCGGTCAGAGACAGGTTAGGTTATGGTGGGGGTCGTCTGGTCAGAGACAGGTTAGGTTATTGTGGGGGTTGTCTGGTCAGAGACAGGCTAGGTTATGGTGGGGGTTGTCTGGTCAGAGACAGGTTAGGTTATGGTGGGGGTTGTCCGGTCAGAGACAGGTTAGGTTATGGTGGGGGTTGTCTGCTCAGAGACAGGTTAGGTTATTGTGGGGGTTGTCTGGTCAGAGATGGGTTAGCCTGCCTGTTTGACCTCCCAGGTCCCTTTTGGGATGGATGGATCATTTTTGGTCCTGAACCCAGACATCCCAGCTCTCCCTGTTTCCAAGTGCCTATTAAAGCATGTCCAATGAAAGGGCTGGGTGTCTGTACCGCACCCATGTGTCTGTGTACTGTCACGTGTCAGCAATGTACCTTGTTGTATCGGTTCTGGAGGCTGGCCACCAGTTTGGCTTTGTTGTTGTGGCCTTTCTGAGCACGCTGAAATGCCTCCTTTATCTCCAGTTCACTGTCTGCAGTCATCCTGTGTCTCTGGACCAAAAAAATAAAAATACATTATTCACAAACCCTTAAACAAAAAATAACAAAGTCTGAAAGAGATGAATTTGCTCAGGTGAAACTCTGGGTAGAACACAGGACATACAACGCCAGGTGGAAGTTCCATTAATGCACTCTTACTGTACCAACATACTTTTTAGCTACCTCTAGTACTGTAAGCCAAAAGTTCAAAGCATCTTTTAATAACTTGACGATGAGACGATGTACTGTAGCTGTCCTACAATGTGGTTGGAAATGAGGTCGTCAACAATGTCCAATATTGATGGGAAGTTAGACTTTACTTTTATCTTTGAGTCGTTCGGTAAAGAGTTTGAATCTTTCAAGTCATTTATTCCATTCATTCTTTCGAGTCAGTAATGTCGATAGACCCCACCCCACATTAATTATTGTTGTTGTTGGCCTACCATGTCCAATAATCTGTTACAATCATGTCTTTATAATGATACTTTATTGATCTACTTTTCTTTGAGAACGATAAAACTGAACGAGTCAGTCGTTCACGAGTCTTCTTTTACCTAGGCCAAGGATCCGTGTACAATTTTCTGTTTATTATTATTACAATTTAAAAAAAAGATCACCTACAACATTTCTGTTCAATTCTGTTAAACATTTCTTTATAATGCTACAGTCTTGATCTATTTTTCTTTGCGAACGTAAAACTAACAGTGTATTCCGTGGATGGGTAGAACACCACGGCCAGCCGTTCAAATGTTTGAAATCGTGGTTCAGATCAACTATAAAACGGAACGAGACAGTCGTTCACGAGTCTTTTTACTTAGGCAAAGGCTCGTTGCTTGTTTTCATCCGTGTTTATCATGACATCAGTAATCTACTAAGTATATTAATTAGTACAGTCTGCGTTCAATTGTCAGTTACGTATATACATGTCTTTATGATGTTCCTGCCTTCATCTATTTTTCTCTGCGAATGTATTGTACATAGATGCTGATCGGAGAACTGAGCTGGAGGACCGGGTATGACGCAAGTGATCATATTGTAGAAATCCGAATGAACGATACAATTGAACGAGTCACTAGAAAAAAATGAAAGACTCGTTCAAAAAGAATGAAAGGTTCGCGAACTACCCAACAGTTTTGTCCAACAAGACGTCGTTAATTGTTTTTGGCTCTGTCGAGCACTGTACTGAATCTAACTTAGCTTAAAAATAACAAAGTTTTAGCTAATTGCATGACAATTGAGCAAACAGCTACCTAACAATACAACTAGCGTTACTAGTTGCCTACTGTAGACTATTTAGTGCCAATAAAGACTTTAGCTAACTAGTCGCTAAGATAGCTAAATAGCTACGGTTTTCTCCAAACCACACCTCGGCTCGAGCCCCTGGATATTTTAATATTTTTTTATACTTTGCTACCAATATATATTTCTTCAATGAAAATGTAAGTATTCCCGCTTGTTCTAAAGTTCTTACTTTTGGGGACAAGTTGAGCAGCTTTTGGTAACGTTGTTTCTCCGTCTGCCGCCTGTTTTCAAATTTCAACAGTCAGTCTCGCGAAATGTGAGATTTCTGAATGGTTGTCCCGCCCATAGATGGTCCCGCCTCCCGGTGCCGCTTTAATGTGATTTGAGAACTGGCACGACTAATCTAATATTTTCTCCTCCTTATTTTTATAGTAATATGTTGAGTAACCCTATGTTGTAAATGCAGTGACGTTTATATGCATAACAATGGAAAAACGAAACCGCACAATCCTGAGAGAGGAATGAAGAGGTAGCTTACCTAGCCAAGTAATAATACAGATAGACGGACATGTTCACATGTGTGTATATATATCTGCTGTGCAGGCAGTCAGGCTTTTTCTGTCTGTCCGTGTGTCTGTCTGTTGTTTCCGGGCAGTGAAGGCCGCAGCTGTTCGCGTGCTGGCAGCTGTATGGTAACAGAGGAACAGAACGCACCCGTGGGAAGGGCACGGTGGTCTATAGGCTATATGTCTCTACATACCAAACTACTGTATTTATTTAGGTTAGGAGAGGGTTCGACCAGGGGATGTTTAGACTGATGGAATAATAATGACTAAAGCATGTATGCATTCAGGCCATCTAGGACGTGATGTGAACTGAAATTATAGGCTATAGGCAACTGGGACGAATGACGTGGATCTGTCCCTAAATACTAGGTCTAATTATTGCTTTAGAATAGGCAGAGAGTTCACCTGTAAAAACAACTTAGCGGGAATCATGCAACAGACAATTTAATAACAGGACTATCAGCATGTGTGTATCCAGATAATTGTATCCCAAAATGTTTGAATACTTGTATTTATTATGATTAATTGAATTAAATGAAGTAGCCTTTTTGAATTTTGTGTGTGTGTGAATGTGTGTGTCTGTTTGAGTACCTACTATAACCTACAACAGAGAAGAACCGGGGAGGGGCGGGGCAGCACTGCAGCAGTGCGCTCTGCTCGACAGGCGAGAGCTGTCTCCGGTAATGTTCGCTAGGCTCACGCCCTCTCCGCATCTGCCACAAGAGAGACAGGTGGTACGGACACATGCCTTCATCCTAGTTAACCTCTCCTGGTTAAGAGAATAAATAAATCGGTTGACAGGCAGTGGTGGGACTGCTGTCGCCAGGAGCGCGCGTCCCCGATGGAATTGGAGCCTGTGACCTCCGCGCGGCAAGCACCAGGCAGAGAGAAGGGTGAGAACTACTTGGATAGAGAACCGCACCGATTTACGTTTACGTTTTTCACCATGATTCTCGGGCGGGCTGCTTTTCCTGCACATCGGAGGGGATTCTTACTATTTACCAAGAAAGAGAGGACAACGAATCTCTGAGAAAAACAGAGAGAATTCCCTGTAATTTTGTTGTTGTTATTCGGTTGGATCCTAATAGCTGGTCGAAGTTGCCCCCGTGAGGATTGTGATGGCTTCGGGTGCCGGTAAAACACCTCAGCCCGCCGGGCCAGGCTCCATTAGCCTTAACGGGGCTGCGGCTGACTTACCGAACATAGAGCAGGAACTGTATGATTACCAGATGCACAGCAAGATGTGCAAGAAGATAGCCCAGCTAACTAAGGTAAGAGACCGATGTATAGAAAATAGACCAGTTAACTAAGGAAAGAGACCAATGTATAGAAGATAGCACAGCAAAGGTAAAATACTGATGTATAGAATACAGATCAGTTTACTAAGGTAAGAGACCAATATATATATAGGGTTGATGAGTTCACTTCATCAGCTAGGGTAAGAGACAGATATATAGAGGATTAATCAGTTTATGAAGGAAGGGATAGATAGAAAGAAGGGTATATAGATAATTGGATATAGATAGATAGTAATACACAGGAAGAAAGGGGTAGGCAGATAAATAGGTATTATCTATAGATGGATAGAAAGGAAGGAAGAAACAAAAAAAGCTGAAAGGGGGGTAGATGATATAGAGATGGATAGTCTGACAAACAGAAATATAGTCTCCAGATATATATATATATAGATATAGATAGATAGATAGACTGCTACATGTACAGATAGATATATAGATAAATAGAGCGATAGATAGATAGAGCAATAGATGGATAGACAGACTGCTAGATGTACAGAGATAGATAGAGCAATAGATGGATAGACAGACTGCTAGATGTACAGATAGATAGATAGATAGACAGACTGCTAGATGTACAGATAGAGCAATAGATGGATAGACTGACTGCTAGATGTACAGATAGATAGATAGACAGACTGCTAGATGTACAGATAGATAGATAGATAGAGCAATAGATGGATAGACAGACTGCTAGATGTACAGATAGATAGATAGACAGACAGCCAATAGGTGAATAAAGCTGACCATTCAGTTTAAGGCCTGTGACAGGGAGGGCATTAGAACATGAAGCAGGTGGTTCAGTCAGTCAGCTGGGGCTTTGGAGGGAGACACCGGACACACTGCAAAATCTGACAGGCTGTGGAAGACCCTCTGTGTGTGTGTGTGTGTGTGTGTGTCTGACAGAGATCAGCAGACTGCTTGATCTCTTGCTTGTGATGACTGCAGTTATGGCCTCTCCATCTTCCCACTGGAACCTCCAGTCAACTGGGACAGAGATGATAATGTGCATGTGTGTCAGAAGGGGATGAAGTTTGAGTGGTCAGCGTTTGTGTCTGTCTGTGTGTGTGCGTGTCTGGAGGGGATGAAGGTTCAGTGGTCAGCGTGTGTGTGTGTCTGGAGGGGATGAAGTTTGAGTGGTCAGCGTGTGTGTGTGTGTGTGTGTGTGAGTGTCTGGAGGGGATGAAGTTTGAGTGGTCAGCGTGTGTGTGTGCGTGTCTGGAGGGGATGAAGTTTGAGTGGTCAGCGTGTGTGTGTGTGTGTGTGTGTCTGGAGGGGATGAAGTTTGAGTGGTCAGCGTGTGTGTGTGTGTCTGGAGGGGGTGAAGTTTGAATGGTCAGCGTGTGTGTGTGTGCGTTTGTGTCAGTGTGTATTAGGTGTGATGTGTATCTGCTCTGGTGGACTGGCTCTGTCTGCCCGACATACTCTATGTTGACACACACACACACACATTGTTTTTTTCTCTCTGTCTGTCTGTTCTTCAGCCCCTCAGTCGAAATGTGTTCTGTCTAACCTACAGTGTGTGTTTGTGTGTGTGTGTGTGTGTCTCGATCAATAGTGTGATTGGATAACATTATGCATGCAGTTTAAGAGGCCAGCCAGTAAAAGCCTTCACTCAGCAGAGCATGACATTCACATGCCACCCACAACGACCCACACATTAGAGCACAGCAACATGTCTCTCCTGAATCTGAGGTTAGAGGTCAGCGTTTCTCTTCTCCCTGTCCTAAATTTATATTAAAGTCATTTAGCAGACACTCTGGTCCAGAGAGATGAAGTTGGGAGAGTTTACATTATTTTATCCAGAGATATACAGTAGGGAGAGATTACATTATCGTATCCAGAGAGATACAGTTGAGAGCAATTACATCATCTTATCCAGAGAGATACGTTAGTGGGAGGTTACATTAGTTTATCCAGAAAGATACAGTATAGGAAGAGAGAACATTATCTTATCCAGAGAGACAGAGTTAGGAGCGATTACATTATCTTATCCAGAGAGATACATTTGGGAGCGATTACATTATCTTATCTGGAGAGATACAGTTGAGAGCGATTACATTATCTTATCTAGAGAGACACAGTAATGGGGAGTTTACATGGCCACATATTTTTCCTTGTTCTGGTCCTCCGTTGGGTTTGAGGCCAGAACTGTTGGTTTGTAAGTTCCATGCTGAGCTACACCGTCCTCCAGTACCGATCCTCAGTCTGGAACTCTGACAGGCTGTTACTGTATGATGTCATCACTTGGTAATCAGGTGTAATGTGACCGGCTAGGTCAGGGCTGGGCTGTGTTACCACTAAAGTCACTGTGACTGAGACACACATAGACACACACACACGCGCACACACACACCGGAATGTCTGGCAGGGCTGCATCAGGCATACACTGCAGACAGAGTGGCGTCCTACTTGTCTGCACACACACACACCACACACACACACACACACACACACACACACACACACACATGGTTTGATATCTGGACGGTCAGAAATAGTGTTGACACTGTAGACATACTACATAATATAGACATTTACAGAGGATATGCAACCATGCATTATATAATATATGTATATATATGTAATATTCATGTCTTAGTTTATATAATATATGTATATATATATGTAATATTCATGTCTTAGTTTATATAATATATATGTGTATATATGTAATATTCATGTCTTAGTTTATATAATATATATATGTATATATGTAATATTAATGTCCTAGTTTATATAATAATAAAGTCTACAAACCCCTGTTAAAATTGCAGGTTCTTGTGATGTAAAAGAATGAGTCAAAGATAAATCATGTCAGAACATTTTCCACTTTTAATGTGACCTATAACGTGAACAATTCAATTGAAAACAAACTGAAATCTTTGAGGGGGAAAAATCTTGACATGGCAATTCTTTGCAAAAGCGCTCCAAATCTGACAGATTGCGAAGACATCTCCTGTGCACAGCCCTCTTCAGATCACCCCACAGATGTTCAATTGGATTCAGGTCTGGGCTCTGGCTGGGCCATTCCAAAACATTAATCTTCTTCTGGTGAAACCATGCTTTTATGAATTTGGATGTGTGCTTTGTGTCATTGTCGTGCTGAAAGATGAACTTCAGGTGTCCGTTGGAAAGCTGAAGATGAAGGTTTTGTGCCAAAATTGCCTGGTTTTTGGAACTGTTCATAATTCCCTCCACCCTGATTAAGGCCCCGGTTCCAGCTGAAGAAAAACAGCCCCAAAGCATGATGCTGCCACCACCATGCTTCACTGTGGGTATGGTGTTCTTTGGGTGATGTGCAGTGTTGTTTTTGCGCCAAATATACCTTTTGGAATTATGGCCAAAAAGTTCAACCTTGGTTTCATTAGACCAGAACACATTTTCCCATGTGCTTTTGGGGGACTTGATGTTTGTTTTTGCAAACTTCAGCCGGGCTTGGATGTTTTTCTTTGTAAGAAAATGCTTCCGTCTTGCCACCCTACCCCATAGCCCATTCATATGAAGAATACGGGAGATTGTTGTCACATGTAGCACACTGCCAGTACTTGCCAGAAATTCCTGCAGTTCCTTTAATGTTGCTGTAGGCCTCTTGGAAGCCTCCCTGATCAGTTTTCTTCTTGTCTTTTCATCGATTTTGGAGGGATGTCCAGTTCTTGGTAATGACTATTTTCTCCACTTGATGATGACTGTCTTCAATGTGTTCCATGGTATATCTAATGCGTGGGAAATTATTATTTTGTACCCTTCTCTGATATCTTTCAACAATGAGAACCTCTGATGCTTTGGAAGCTCTCTGTGGACCATGGCTTTTGCTCTGAGATGCAACTAAGAAAATGTCAGGAAAATCCTACTAGAACAGCTGAACTTTATTTGTGATTAAATTAAATGATGGCAGGTGTGTAATTACTTATATTTAACATGAGTTTGAATGGGATTGGTTAATTCTGAACACAGCCACATCCCCAGTTATAAGAGGTGTGCACACCTATGCAACCAGCTCATGCTATTCGTGTCTTAGTTTATAAAATATATATATATATGTATATATTTAATATTCATGTCTTAGTTTATATAATATATATATGTATATAATATAATATTCATATCTTAGTTTATATAATATATACTGGCATATATTTGTATCTTAGTTGATATAATACAGCAATTTGCTTTGGTAGACTGTTGTGTGAAATGGTTGATATACACATCCACTCATGGCCAGTTCATTAGGTATAACACTGTTCATCAAACTGGACGGCCCCACACAATGAGCCCGCACGGATCCAAGAGCCTAACTTATAAAGTACATCTTACCGTCACCCCTTTTAACCTCAGCTTCATTATATCCATATACCCATTGATGTTAAAGACCCAGCTCCATCACAACAGCACCCAGTCGACGTGGAGATTGGAGATATTTGAATATATTTGAACATCCCATGAATCACCACTCCGCTCCCTTAACCAGGGAGACTAGAAAACGTACGCAGGATTCAAACCGTGGTCTTGAAATGACACTGCTCACAGTAAGGCAGTAACGTTGGGATTAGATGGACCAGGCTGTTCGTAGCAGGCATGAACCAGCATCCAACTTCCTTGTGGAATGTTTTCATGTACCCAAGAATTCAGGCTTTCCTGGTGGCAAAGGGTTCTGTGTCGGTTCTAGATGGGTGTACCTTATTGAGTGTTGTTTAGTTGTTATGAATTAAATGTATATCTATATTATTTCCATATTACGGTGTGTTCTTTCAGGTGATCTATTCTCTGAACACTAAGAATGAAGAGCAGGAGGCAGCCCTTCAGGCCATAGGCCACGCCCATCAGGAAGAGCTGAGGCGTGTTGCTGTGGTGACGTCCCCAGAAGGGGAGGAGTCTGTGCTCAGGACACACTTCATAGAGCTGCAAGAAAGTCTAGCGCAGGTACTGTATCTGTTTGTCCTTTCCAGCTCAACATGTGTATCTACTGAAGATCTCTGGTACGTTTTCAGCATAGATCTGTCAAAGGCCATCTACTTATTAAAGAGTGTGTGTGTGTATATACACCTCCAGGTTCAGGCAGACTTTGAAAGTTACCGTGGCCAGGCTGAGGAGAGGGATCGTGGGGTTGAGGCAGACCTGAGGAGGGGGTATGAGGAGAAGATCCAGGCCCTGGAGCTGAAGAGACAGGAGGCCCAGGCGCAGCTCATCGTGGCCCAGGACGAGAGCCTCCAGCTGAGGGGAGAACTGGAGAGGGCTATGGAGGCTGCACGGAACCTGGAGCTCCAATGTGAAGAGCTACGGAGTAAAGGAGAAGAAGAGGGGAAGAAGGAAGAGGAGATGGAGAGGATGCAAGTGCTCTCAGAGGAGGTGAAAACCCTGAGGGAGGAAAAGGAAGAGAGGGAAGGAGCCATGAAAGAGGAGAGAGAGAAGTGGGAAAGGAGGCTGAAAGAGGTGAGGGAAGAAAAGGATGATTTGAGGAGGAGCATGGAGCTGGCACGCAGGCAGGAGCGACAGCAGTGGGAGGAGAGAGAGGAGGAGGAGAGAAGAGGACTCAGCACGGTGTTGAGAGAGAGAGTGAGGAAGGCGGAGGGAGAGGTGGAGGGAAGTCTTCAGAGACTCAACGACAGCAAGAGACACGCTGCTAAACTACAGGAAAGAATACAGGTAAACAAACACACACGCTGCTAAACTACAGGAAAGAATACAGGTAAACAAACACACACGCTGCTAAACTACAGGAAAGAATACAGGTAAACAAACACACACGCTGCTAAACTACAGGAAAGAATACAGGTAAACAAACACACACGCTGCTAAACTACAGGAAAGAATACAGGTAAACAAACACACACGCTGCTAAACTACAGGAAAGAATACAGGTAAACAAACACACACACTGCTAAACTACAGGAAAGAATACAGGTAAACAAACACACACGCTGCCAAACTACAGGAAAGAATACAGGTAAACAAACACACACGCTGCTAAACTACAGGAAAGAATACAGGTAAACAAACACACACGCTGCTAAACTACAGGAAAGAATACAGGTAAACAAACACACACGCTGCTAAACTACAGGAAAGAATACAGGTAAACAAACACACACGCTGCTAAACTACAGGAAAGAATACAGGTAAACAAACACACACGCTGCTAAACTACAGGAAAGAATACAGGTAAACAAACACACACACTGCTAAACTACAGGAAAGAATACAGGTAAACAAACACACACGCTGCTAAACTACAGGAAAGAATACAGGTAAACAAACACACACGCTGCTAAACTACAGGAAAGAATACAGGTAAACAAACACACACACTGCCAAACTACAGGAAAGAATACAGGTAAACAAACACACACACTGCTAAACTACAGGAAAGAATACAGGTAAACAAACACACACACTGCCAAACTACAGGAAAGAATACAGGTAAACAAACACACACACTGCCAAACTACAGGAACAAATACAGGTAAACAAACACACACACTGCCAAACTACAGGAAAGAATACAGGTAAACAAACACACACACTCCCAAACTAGAGGAAAGAATACAGTCAAACAAACACACGTGCTGCCAAACTACAGGAATGAATACAGGTAAACAAACACACACACTGCCAAACTACAGGAAAGAATACAGGTAAACAAACAAACACGCTGCCAAACTACAGGAAATAATACAGGTAAACAAACACACACACTGCCAAACTACAGGAAAGAATACAGGTAAACAAACACACACACTGCCAAACTAGAGGAAAGAATACAGGTAAACAAACAAACACGCTGCCAAACTACAGGAAAGAATACTGGTAAACAAAAAGACTCACACACACGCTGCCAAACTACAGGAAAGACACCAGTTCACCCACAGTGTTGTGAGAACCAAAACTTAAGTGTTCTTGTGTTTTTCTAGGAACATTTTATTAACGTTCTCACAGCATGACTGAGAAGTAGAAGCATGAGGAAGGCGTTGTGCTGATGTACTGAAATTCCACATAAGAGTTGAATTCTTATACGTTTTAAGAAACTTCCCCATGTTAAACCTGTGAAAAGACTTAACCATGTTTAAACCTTTAGGAAGCGTTCTGTTTAACAAATTAAATATGAAGAAAATGTATGTTTTTGTACAGTTCCTAAAATATGCTGAGATTGTTGCAAAGCCAAGCTACTATCTTGTACATACTTCTCCAGCTGCAGCAGGCTGGAGCAGAGTTTGAAAAAATTATGCATAATCCGTTTAACAACACAGACTTTAACCAGTAGGTTGCTCTTTGATTCAAGTGTGTTGTGGAATATATTAATGACATCAGGTGAAACGGAGTACCTAGATTTCATGTTTGTGGAGAATCAGCCTGGTAACCCTGCAGCAGCCCATTAAATATAGGAAGAATGAATAAACACAGTTATCACGCACATACATCACATTTTTATCACCCCTTACAGATGTCTGTCACTTTCTGCCTGTCTGTCAGGATCTGGAGGAGGAGTTAGAGTCAGGGAGGAGGCGTGTCTTGGAGGCAGAAGGTGGGGCCAAGAGGGCATGGGAGGAGTTAGCCGTTGCCAAAGAAAGACTCCTGTTGCAGGAGGACGAGCTGCAGACCAAATCAGGTACTCAATCTGTCAATTAACTACCTAATCAAACAGTCAATTATTTAATCAATCAGTCATTCAGTTAACGAGTGTTTAAAATGTGTGTGTGTATGTGTATATTTGTGTGTGTTTCAGAGGAACTACTGAGTCGTGGTGTGTGTGAGGGGTGTGTGTGTGTGAATGTGGAGGAGTTGAAAAGTCAGGTGAGCAAACTACAGAGCAGGAACAGGGAGCTGGAATTACAGAGCAGCGGGAGACACAATGACCATGTCCGTCAGATACGACAGGTACACACACACACCACATCACACACACACACCACACACACACACACCACATACACACACACACCACACACACACACACCACATACATACACACAAACACACACCAACACACACACCACACCACACACACACACCACACCACATACACACACCAACACACACACCAACGTTAAATGATACTTACTAATGTGACAACCTTCTGACCGGGTGTGTGTGTGTGTGTGTGTGTGTGTGTGTGTGTGTGTGTGTGTGTGTGTGTGTGGTGTGTGTAGCATGCGGAGGCACTGGCCAGCCTGCGTTCTGAAATGGTGAGGGCCCAATCTGAGGAGCTCCACAGAGAACGCAAACATGCAGAGCAGGAGAGGGAACGCATGCAGAAAGAAATGGAGGTGGAGAGAGATAGACTACAGAAAGAAATGGAGGTGGAGAAGGAGCGACTAGTGAAGGAGAAGAAGGAAGTGAGTGAACGCCTGCAAAAATCATGGGAGGGAATGAAAGAGGGATTACTGAAAGAAAGACAGGAAGACATGGAACGAGTGCAGAAGGAGATGGAGGAGGAGAGGGGACGAGTGCTGAAGGAGATGGAGGAGGAGAGGGGACGAGTGCAGAAGGAAATGGAGGAGACGGAGAGTCTAAAGCAGCGAATGGAGGACGAGAGGACGAGAGGGCTAGAGCAGGTGGAGGAGGAAAAGAAGAGATTGGCAGAGCAGGCAGAGGAGGAAAAGAAAAGACTGAAGGACCAGGTGAAGAGAGCGATAGAGGAGGTGATGAGGAGACATGCAGCTGAGCTCCATAACGCCCAGGAAGCTCTCAAAAGGACCCAGGAGGTTAGAGTAACACACACACACACACACATTTTGGTTCCCGATGGCAGACCACATATACAACCACTGAGTGTGTGTGTGTTTACTTTGTGGGTGTGTAAGCAGGTCTGTGGGCGTGTTCAGGAGGACAGGAGAAACAGTGAGGAGATGGTTCGGAGGCTGGAGATGGAGAGGGAGGAGCTTAGAGACAAGCTTCAGCATGCCACCAATCAGGTGAGGAAGGATTTAACATGTGTGACGCCATCAGGATCTCCATTGGCTACCTCGGGAGGAGGTAACCCGTTTCCTCTGCTGAAGGAGATTGAGCCACCATAAAACCACATAAGTGGATACAGTTTGTCATTCTACTATATGGCTATACAATGACCTCATTTTAGTGTCGTACAGTCATTAGTGTATCTAGCTGATAGTAGCCAGAGGCTACCAAGATCCTGCTGAGGTTCTGGGGATACCCGGGTGCCCAACCCTGTAACCGGGGGTTACCGGTCCTCCCTGGGCTCAGTCCTGTCACAGGTTCTGAGAAATTTCAAAATAGCCCTCTGAGAAAACAGACAAACATAAGATAACAATAATATTGTGAATTCTTTTGAATGTGACTTGAGCTGTAGATATTCCCAGGGTTAACACTGCCACCCTGAGACCCGCCCACAGACCTCCGACCCCTCCAGCCCCAGGGGGCACCAAGCCGCTCAGAAAAACCTCATCACCGACTCAACCCACTTATGGTGTGCAAGGAGAAATGCTTAGCATGACGTGGAGCTCCTCTTATGGTGTGCAAGGAGAAATGCTTAGCATGACGTGGAGCTCCTCTTAGGGAAGGGGGAGAGCGGGAGGAGGTTCTGATCCTGGGAGGCGCGAGGAGAGCCCGCCAGGCAGAGAAAGAGAGGGCGGTTTCTAAATTGGGTGCTTTTCCATTTGCCTTCACACCCCTGGGCCAGACAAGACTCCATAGTCCTTCCTGAGTCTGAATGTCTGATATTGTGTCCGCATCTTTCGTATTAATCATCAGAACAATTAATGGAGCTCTATGGGAGAAAGACCTGCCTCCAGCTGTGAATGTAGACTAATTCCTCATTTGACAAAGTGTACCCCCCCTCTGTGTGTCTGTCTGTGTGTGTTTGTGTGTAGATCTGGCGTTTGGAGTGTGTAATACAGCAGAGACAGGAAGACGTGACCTCTGAAACTCCTCCCCCCTGTGGAATCCACTGTTCCCGCCTTAAAGAGGAACTACAACACACACAGGTAAACTCATACACACACACACACACACACATATACAGGTACACACAGGTAAACTCACACACACACACACACACAGGTACACACAGGTAAACTCACACACACACACACACACACACACACAGGTACACACACACACACTCACACACAGGTACACACACACACATTCACACACACACACACACACACACACACACTCACACACAGGTAAACTCACACACACACACACACACACACACACAGGTACACTCACACACACACATTCACACACACACACACACACAGGTGCACACTCACACACACATGCTCACACACACACATTCACACACACACACACACACGCACATTCACACACACACACACACACACACACACACACATTCACACACACACACACACACACATTCACACACACACACACACATTCACATACACACACACACACATTCACACACACACACACACATTCACACACACACACACACACACACAGAGTCAAATCGATGTTGTTTACGGATCGATGTCTAAATCGTGGATTAGTAGTTGTTCAGTCTCTGCTGTGTGTGATGGATGAATGGTGTGTGTGTGTGTGTGTGTGTGTGTGATGGATGAATGGTGTGTGTGTGTGTGTGTGTCAGGAAGAGATGCAGAGACAGGGAGACAGATTCCAGAGAGAGATTTCAGCCATAACCACAGACAGACAGAGACTGGAGGAGAGGGTCCTAGCGCTCAGCCAACAGAATCATCAGAACACTGACAGGAATGTTCTAGATCACAACCGAGAGAACGCTGAGGCCAGAATCCAGTAAGACTTTTTGCTGTTTGGCTGAAAGAACAAAATTATAGATTTTCTGAACGGTCAAAAAATGTAACACTTTGTGTGTTTCTTGTGTGTGTGTGTGTGTGTTTCTTGTGTGTGTGTGTGTATGTGTGCGTGTTGTGTGTGCGTGTGTGTGTGTGTGTGTTTGTGTCTCCAGGGCAGAGTGTGAGGAGCGTCTGAGAGCAGAGTTTAAGGTGGAGCTTGATACTGCTGTTGCCACAAGCAACCAGAGAGAACAGGAGCTGCAGACGCAACTAGTCGATCTGCGATCACAGGTAACAACTAGGATCTCATGTAACTTTCACTATAAACCATCTAGGATCTCATCTAACCTTCAGTATAAACCACCTGGCATCTGTGATGGCAATTCCATTGAATATAACTCTTACTAAGGAAGGTAAGACAGAGATCAAAATGCTCTTAAACACAAATAACAGTTTATTATTTAATATTTGCAAATAGAAACAGAAAGACACCAACATAAGATCAGTGAGGGTCTGTCTGAAGAACAGTTCAGATAACCTCCTTTTTGTATGGGTAAGAAAGTGTTACAACATCTCACAAAATAACTGACATTTCATCAATACATGTTAATCTGGTCTAAACCATTTAGGTTTATTCCTCTTATCAGTTTCTCTCTCCACCCCAGGTTTAACCCAAATGCAGGTTGCCCACCTGCATTTTACAAATATCTCTTGACTTCAATTGTCCACCCATGTCTTGTCCCCCTTTTACTAATGACACCACTAACATATCTTGCATTCTTCCTACTTGGCAAAATACAGTTTCGGTACCTTTTCTAATTAGCCCAATACCAAACCAGTAATTCTCTATTCTCCTAGAGAATGTAGGAAAGCGGAACATAAGTGGAGGAAAACTAAACTTCAAATCCACTATGACATCTATAAACAAAGCCTTGGTAGCTTCAACAATGAGTTACACAGGGCCAGACAGCAACATTTATCAGGAATGATCAACAAGAATATCAACAATACCCGCAGTCTATTTGTCATGGTCGACAAGCTTACAAACCCAATAAAGCAGAGAAACCCAATAAACAATAAATAATAAATTCGAACCATATGACTGAGATTATTGTGTTTGGCAACCAAAATAAAAGAACAAGTATTAGTAAAGAGCTGGATTCTCGGGCCCTTAAAACCAGGGATCAAGTGTGTAATCTTGGTGTTTTGATTGACTCACACCTCACAGAAAATATAGCCAGAAGCAAAGGCTTGGTGTCCCAAAAAGACCAAGAGAAGCTCATCCATGCTTTTATCTCTAGTAGGGTTGACTACTGTAATGGCCTCTTAACTGGATTCCCCAAAAGCTCATTCAGAATGCTGCTGCTAGAATGTTAACCAGGACCAAGAGAACAGAACACATCACTCCTGTTCTTAAATCTTTGCATTGGCTTCCAGTCATTTACAGAATAGATTTCAAAGTGGTGCTTTTAGTTTATAAATCTCTGAATGGTTTAGGACCCGAATACATTTCTGATATGTTGGAAGAATATAAACCGAGCAGGGCTCTTAGATCCATGAACACAGGTCAGCTAGTAGAGCCCAGAGTCCAAACTAAACATGGAGAAGCTGCATTTAGCACTTATGCTGCACACAACTGGAATAAACTACCAGAAGATCTTAGACGTGCCCCAAACGTATCCATTTTTATAAACACTTCTCTTTTCACATGCCTATAACTGAGCACTGTTTAGCCTTATATCTTCCTATGTTTTTATTCCGTTTTTATTCTTTATATATTTTCTTATTCTATTTTTTATTATTATTATGTTGTTTTGGTGTTTTCATTTGAGTATTTGTTTTTATGTATTTTTATATATTATTTTTTTTCTTTGTAAAGCACATTGACTTGCTTCAATGTATGAATTGTGCTATATAAATACACTTGCTTGCTTGCTTACACGTGTAGAAGTCACTAATACATTAGTTCAACACATTTTTATAACAGATCTCATCTAACCTTCAGTATAAACCATCTGGGATCTCATCTAACCTTTACTATAAACCATCTGGGATCACATCTAACCTTTACTATAAACCATCTGGGATCTCATCTAACCTTCAGTATAAACCATCTGGGATCTCATCTAACCTTTACTATAAACCATCTGGGATCTCATCTAACCTTTACTATAAACCATCTGGGATCTCATCTAACCTTCAGTATAAACCATCTGGGATCTCATCTAACCTTCACTATAAACCATCTGGGATCTCATCTAACCTTCAGTATAAACCATCTGGGATCTCATCTAACCTTCACTATAAACCATCTGGGATCTCATCTAACCTTCACTATAAACCATCTGGGATCTCATCTAACCTTCACTATAAACCATCTGGGATCTCATCTAACCTTTACTATAAACCATCTGGGATCTCATCTAACCTTCACTATAAACCATCTGGGATCTCATCTAACCTTCAGTATAAACCATCTGGGATCTCATCTAACCTTCACTATAAACCATCTGGGATCTCATCTAACCTTTACTATAAACCATCTGGGATCTCATCTAACCTTCACTATAAACCATCTGGGATCTCATCTAACCTTTACTATAAACCATCTGGGATCTCATCTAACCTTCACTATAAACCATCTGGGATCTCATCTAACCTTCAGTATAAACCATCTGGGATCTCATCTAACCTTTACTATAAACCATCTGGGATCTCATCTAACCTTTACTATAAACCATCTGGGATCTCATCTAACCTTCAGTATTAACCATCTGGGATCTTATCTAACCTTCAGTATAAACCATCTGGGATCTCATCTAGCCTTTACTATAAACCATCTGGGATCTCATCTAACCTTTACTATAAACCATCTGGGATCTCATCTAACCTTTACTATAAACCATCTAACCTTCAGTATTAACCATCTGGGATCTCATCTAAACTTCAGTGTAAACCATCTGGGATCTCATCAAACATTCAGTTTGAACCATCTGGGATCTCATCTAACATTCAGTATGAACCATCTGGGATCTCATCTAACATTCACTATAGATTGAATCCCAGATGGTTTAGGGAAGTGAGAGTCTAGGTTAAATTAATGTGAAATTACAAGTGGAACTGCTAGAAAATGATTCATTAATGTGACCAGTGTATTGGCTGAATTCTACAGGATCAGCATTGAAAATGTGACTCCCGGTCAAGAAAGTCAAAAAGTGGCCTTTGTGGCGTTGCCACAGGAATAAGGAGTGTGCACGCTTGTTGAATAGTGGTGAACAGACTTCTGGGATATTAGAATCCTGTTGTTAAATCTATGTTAATGTTAAACTAAAACCTCATAAACGAGCAAGACAGTTTCAGAACCTGTTTCACTGAGGTAGCTTCCTGTTGTAGGTGGAAAGGAAGGCGGGACCAGTGGAAGGTCACCATGGTGACAGTGAGATTGACAGGCTGCGGAGGGAGGTGCAGGAGACCAGAGAGATGAACCACAGGCTGAGAGAGCAACTGAAGGTACATACATGTACATGTAGACACACACAGCACAGCTCATACACACACACTCACACACACACTCACTCACACAGCACAGCTCATACACACACACTTACACACACACACACACACACACACACACACAGCACAGCTCATTCACACACACATACAGCACAGTTCATACACACACACTCACACACACACAGCACAGTTCCTACACACACACTCACACACATACTTAGACATACAGACAAACACTCATATAATAAGACACATGCACACACACAGAGCGCCCATCGTGTGTCTTCCTCCAGCAGGGCTGTGAATTATTAAGTATCTTCAAGATGACCCACAGAGTTCTGGGCTACTGGATTAGATATACACTGTCTGGCAGAGTTCAGGACTATTGGATTAGATATACACTGTCTGGCAGAGTTCAGGACTATTGGATTAGATATACACTGTCTGGCAGAGTTCAGGACTATTGGATTAGATATACACTGTCTGGCAGAGTTCAGGACTATTGGATTAGATATACACTGTCTGGCAGAGTTCAGGACTATTGGATTAGATATACACTGTCTGGCAGAGTTCAGGACTACTGGATTAGATATACACTGTCTGGCAGAGTTCAGGACTATTGGATTAGATATACACTGTCTGGCAGAGTTCAGGACTATTGGATTAGATATACACTGTCTGGCAGAGTTCAGGACTATTGGATTAGATATACACTGTCTGGCAGAGTTCAGGACTATTGGATTAGATATACACTGTCTGGCAGAGTTCAGGACTACTGGATTAGATATACACTGTCTGGCAGAGTTCAGGACTACTGGATTAGATATACACTGTCTGGCAGAGTTCAGGACTACTGGATTAGATATACACTGTTTGGCTTTGTGTGTGTGTTTCTGTGGGGTATTTGTGTGTGTGTGTGTGTGTATGAGAGAGAGAGAGAGGGAGAGAGAGAGAGAGATATAAATGTTTTTCTTTTAGGAGGAACCTCGTTTACACTTGAAAGAGGAGCGACACACAGTGGCTCTGCAAGCTATGGAGAGGCGAGCTCAGGAGGAACTTCAGACCGAGAGGAACAGATTACACACACTACACCAGTTACAGCTAGGTAACACTACACCTGTTACAGCTAGGTAACACTACACCTGTTACAGCTAGGTGAAACTACACCAGTTACAGCTAGTTGAAACTACACCAGTTACAGCTAGGTAACACTACACCAGTTACAGCTAGGTAACACTACAACTGTTACAGCTTGGTAACACACTAAACCTGTTACAGCTAGGTAACACACTACACCAGTTACAGCTAGGTAACACTACACCAGTTACAGCTTGGTAACACACTAAACCTGTTACAGCTAGGTAACACTACACCAGTTACAGCTAGGTAACACTACAACTGTTACAGCTAGGTAACACACTAAACCTGTTATAGCTAGGTAACACACTACACCAGTTACAGCTAGGTAACACTACACCTGTTACAGCTAGGTAACACTACACCTGTTACAGCTTGGTAACACACTAAACCTGTTACAGCTTGGTAACACACTACACCAGTTACAGCTAGGTAACACTACACCTGTTACAGCTGGGTAACACTACACCTGTTACAGATAGGTGAAACTACACTAGTTACAGCTAGGTAACACTACACCTGTTACAGCTGGGTAACACTACACCTGTTACAGCTGGGTGAAACTACACCTGATACAGCTATGTAACACTACACATGTTACAGCTGGGTGAAACTACACCTGTTACAGCTAGGTAACACTACACCAGTTACAGCTAGGTAACACTACACCTGTTACAGCTAGGTGTGTTTGTGTGTGTATATGTAGATAAGCAGCGCGCAGAGCTGAGTCAGCAGCATACGGAGTGGAGCCGCCAGCTGACCCAGAGACACATGAAACAGATTGAAGACCTCCAGGCAGAGCTAAACACACACACACAGATGATGGCCTTACACCAGGTAACACAGCTTCAGGAGTGTGTTAATGAGTGTGTCTATGTGTGTGTTTATGAGTGTTTTTGTTTGGTGTATGTGTGTGTGTGTAGGACCTAAAGCAGCAGAACCAGTTGCAGGTATTTCAGCGCCAGCTGGACGAGAGTCGCTGTGCTGTCCAGGAACTGCAGAGGGAGAACAACGCATTGAAGGAACAGCTAAGGTACACACACCACACACACACCGCACACACACAAACAAAGGCAATCAAACACACACATCTTTACATGTTTATCTCCTGTCTCCAGGTCTGAGGAGGTGGAGGGAAGAGAAGAGGAGAGAGAGGAGGCCCAGCGACTGAGACTTGAGATCGAGAGGCTGAGAGGAGAGACAGAGACTGCGGAGGAGGCTCACAAACAAAGGGAGGAACGGAGACTAGAGGTGGAGGAGGAGAGGAGGAGGGAGGAAGAGAAGAGAAGACAGGAGGAGGAGGAGAAGAGGAGAGAGGAGGTGGAGGAGGTGAAGAGAGATCACAGGAGAGAACTGCAGACTCTGGTGTGTGACTACAGCAGCGCTCAGACTGAGCTGCAGGCCCGCATCGTGGCTCTGGAGACGGAGTGAGTAACATGCCCACACAAAATGGAACAAATTTGATGAAAGCCCCGCCCAAGTCCCACCCACCCAGTCCCGCCTCCAGTCACATTCAGAAACACCCACCACCCCACCTCCAGCACCACCTGCCAACCCACCTCCAGGTCCTGTTTCTGTTCTCTCGTAGAACAATGCTGCTTAACATCTTCCAGCTGAATATGAATGTTGTCTCTAATATAACATTCTGGTCTCTGCGATCCATCTGCCTAAGATGACATGAGCCTAAAAAGAATACAGCAGTAGCTGGAACAATACCGACTGCTGCGTGTGTTGACGGCAGTGTGGCCGCCAGCAGATGTGTGTAACCTGTGTTGATTGTGTTTGCGTCAATTCTATTCTCACCAGATTAAGGTCAATATTGTACGTTTTTCTTTGTGGGTGAAATAACTAGATGTAACTTGTAAACCTGCCACAAGGGGGGTGATGGTGAGCACTGTTGTATATTTGCCGGGTGAGTAAACAGAGCTGGCCAAGAAGAGTGAATGTCTCTGACTGACCGACTGACTGACCGACTGACTGACCGACTGACTGACCGACTGCCCGTAGCTTTGGCAGTCTAAAGTTCTTATTCAAGTCTCGCCAGAAATTGCTCAATTCTTATGACAATTCCAAGTAATAAGTAGACATTACTAGGCCTATTACTGGCTAGTAAGTTGTTAAAACGGCCAGAGGCAAAAAGCCATACAGTTCATAGATGCTATTTGTGGTGGAGGTGAACATCATAAGAAACGTTATTCAGTTTAACACAATGCTTAATTGTGTGTAGCGAAATATTCAAACTTGGCGTGATGTTATTTAGTGAGATGCTATAATGACACATAGCAAACACATTGCACCGTGGTGTAGTGGTTCGAGACACATGCCGGAGACAACATTCATGTGGGAGACCCGGGTTTGAATCCTGCGAGTGCAACATTATTTCTGCTTTTAATTGCGGGCAGGCTGAACTAGGCCTGCCTGGGTGCTTTTCCGGTTTATGGTAACAGTGAAGTCTAGGTCTATTTTACAGCTGAGCACTGTGTTGCCACTAATTGAAACACATACAAATATTAAAACACAATTCTGAAAAACCTTCACATTGAACAACAAAAGGGCACTCATCAAGCATTTGCATTGCCTATAGGCAAACAAACCCTTTCAATAAACTGAGGTGCACATTTAGCACTGTGGTCAGGAATGATGGACAGGTGGCCGAGTCTAATGTTTGTGAACTCAAAGAAATAACGTTTTTTTTCTTATAAAATAACAGTGAATACCAGATACCAAACCTTTAGGTTTGCTGTGTGTTATAAGGCTTCGTGAGCGGGAGGAGAGATGCAGAAAGAGAGAGGTGTCTCTGTGTGATGACCTCCAGATCGGAAGACTGCTAGAGAGACTGACGGAGAGAGACCAGCTCATCAAACGCCTGCTGGTGAGAACACACACACACCCACTGCATCTTTACACACAAATACCTACATAAAACACACACCTTTAGATGTGTTCTGTTCATATGTGTCCTCTTTAAATGTGTTCTATGCAGATGTGTTATGTTTGTTGTGTTCTGTTTAGATGTCTTCTGTTCAGATGTGTTCTCATTAGATGTGTTCTCATTAGATGTGTTCTGTTTAGATGTGTTCTGTTTAGATGTGTTCTGTTCAGATGTGTTCTCATTAGATGTGTTCTCATTAGATGTGTTCTCATTAGATGTGTTCTGTTTAAATGTGTTCAATGCAGATGTGTTATGTTTGTTGTGTTCTGTTTAGATGGATGTCTTCTGTTCAGATGTGTTCACATTAGATGTGTTCTGTTCAGATGTGTTCTCATTAGATGAGTTCTCATTAGATGTGTTCTCATTAGATGTGTTCTGTTTAGATGTGTTCTGTTTAGATGTGTTCTCATTAGATGTGTTCTATTCAGATGTGTTCTGTTCAGATGTGTTCTGTTCAGATGTGTTCTCATTAGATGTCTTCTGTTTAGATGTGTTCTATTGAGATGTGTTCTCTTTAGATGTCTTCTGTTCAGATGTGTTCTATTCAGATGTGTTCTGTTCAGATGTGTTCTATTCAGATGTTTTCTCTTTAGATGTGTTCTGTTTAGATGTTTTCTGTTGTCCAGGACGAACGACATCAGCAGCAGCTTCATCCTCCGGTTGCCGGAGACAACGGAACGTTCAGGCTCCATGACAACAACAGGCAGCACCCAGGGAACACCACACCAACCATGAGGGTAACACACACAGTATATTTTTGTGTTGTAGTTATAATGTTGTTAGGTTGTAGACGTGGACATTTGTGTTGTAATGATGTTATTATTGGGTTGTAGTAATTATTGGGTTGTACTTATGATATGGTTGTGTTCTAGTTATAATATTATTGCATTGTAATTATGTTATTATTGTGTTGTAGTTATGACATGATTGTGTTGTTGTTGTTATAATATTATTGCATTGTGATTGTTATTATTGTGTTGTAGTTATGACATGGTTGTGTTGTAGTTATAATATTCTTGTGTTGTAATGATGTTAGTATTGTGTTGTAGTTATGATATATTGTTTTGCAGAGGAAGCATCTTGAGGAGTCTCCACCACGAGTCACCAGTACTCCAAACCTCCTCCCACACGATAGCCCTTCCTCCTGCCATCCCCAACATCCCTGCGCCTCCTCCGCTCTGCCCTACGCCTCCTCCTCCCTCCCACGTTCTTCCCCCTCCCTTCCTCGCACCCCCAGGTCACCTAGTATGGAGCACAGCGGACGCAGCCCTCCCTCTCGTATCCTCACTCCACTGCCTCCTGCTCCTCCCAGCCCTCCCTCTCGTATCCTCACCCCACTACCTCCAGCGCCAACAACCCCCCTCCCCCTCTGTCCCTCCCCAAACCCTGAACCGAGACATGGGATACGCCAGGTCACCTCAACATTGCAGGAACTCCGCCCTAAACTGCACAGCCAGCCATCCAGGTATCCATGGCAACGATGAGGCCAAAAGCACTGTTCATGCACAAATGGCCCAAACCATTATGTCAAAGTCTAGTCTGTCTACAGTGTTTCCTGTACTCTAGTCTGTCTGTACAGTGTGTTTCTTGTGTTCTAGTCTGTCTGTCTGTCTGTACAGTGTGTTTCTTGTGTTCTAGTCTGTCTGTCTGTCTGTACAGTGTGTTTCTTGTGTTCTAGTCTGTCTGTCTGTCTGTACAGTGTGTTTCTTGTGTTCTAGTCTGTCTGTCTGTCTGTACAGTGTGTTTCTTGTGTTCTAGTCTGTCTGTCTAAAGGGTGTTTCCTGTGTTCTAGTCTGTATGTACAGTGTGTTTCCTTTGTTATAGTCTGTCTGTCTACAGGGTGTTTCCTGTGTTCTAGTCTGTTTACAGTGTGTTTCCTGTGTTCTAGTCTCTGTCTACAGTGTGTTTTCTGTGTTCTAGTCTCTGTCTGTCTACAGTGTGTTTCCTGTGTTCTAGTCTCTGTCTGTCTACAGGGTGTTTCCTGTGTTCTAGTCTGTCTTTCTACAGTGTGTTTCCTGTGGTCTAGTCTGTCTGTCTACAGTGTGTTTCCTGTGGTCTAGTCTGTCTGTCTGCCTGTACAGGGTGTTTCCTGTGTTCTAGTCTGTCTGTCTACAGGGTGTTTCCTGTGCTCTAGTCTCTCTGTACAGTGTTTCCTGTGCTCTAGTCTGTCTGTCTGCCTGTACAGGGTGTTTCCTGTGTTCTAGTCTGTCTGTCTACAGGGTGTTTCCTGTGGTCTAGTCTGTCTGTCTACAGGGTGTTTCCTGTATTCTAGTCTGTCTGTACAGTGTGTTTCCTGTGGTCTAGTCTGTCTGTACAGTGTGTTTCTTGTGCTCTAGTCTGTCTGTACAGTGTGTTTCTTGTGTTCTAGTCTGTTTACAGTGTGTTTCCTGTGTTCTAGTCTCTGTCTACAGTGTGTTTTCTGTGTTCTAGTCTCTGTCTGTCTACAGTGTGTTTCCTGTGTTCTAGTCTCTGTCTGTCTACAGGGTGTTTCCTGTGTTCTAGTCTGTCTTTCTACAGTGTGTTTCCTGTGGTCTAGTCTGTCTGTACAGTGTGTTTCCTGTGGTCTAGTCTGTCTGTCTACAGGGTGTTTCCTGTGGTCTAGTCTGTCTGTCTACAGGGTGTTTCCTGTATTCTAGTCTGTCTGTACAGTGTGTTTCCTGTGGTCTAGTCTGTCTGTACAGTGTGTTTCTTGTGCTCTAGTCTGTCTGTACAGTGGGTTTCTTGTGCTCTAGTCTGTCTGTACAGTGTGTTTCTTGTGCTCTAGTCTGTCTGTACAGTGTGTTTCCTGTGCTCTAGTCTGTCTGTACAGTGTGTTTCTTGTGCTCTAGTCTGTCTGTACAGTGTGTTTCTTGTGCTCTAGTCTGTCTGTACAGTGTGTTTCCTGTGCTCTAGTCTGTCTGTACAGTGTGTTTCTTGTGCTCTAGTCTGTCTGTACAGTGTTTCCTGTGCTCTAGTCTGTCTGTACAGTGTGTTTCCTGTGTTCTCCAGGAGCCCACATTTGGAGCCGAGGGGGACTGGCCAGGGAGCAGAGGGGCGGGACTCCCAGAGGCAGGAGTGGTACACCAAGTACTTCTCTTTCTAAACACACACACATACACACCTCTCATGCTTACACATAAACCCCCTATTGCCTCGTTTATACAGTGTCATCTTGAGCACGCACACACACCACCAGCAAAGCCCACCCCGCCAACATCGCCTCTAAAATAAACCAAAAAGTGCTTCTCATACACAGACACACACTATCAGCACACACTAATGATCAGCCCTCACACACACATTATCAGCACACACTATCAGCACACACTAATGATAAGCCCTCACACACACTATCAGCACACACTAATGATAAGCCCTCACACACACTATCAGCACACACTAATGATCAGCCCTCACACTCACACTGTCAGCTGAACACTAATGATCAGCCCTCACACACACACTGTCAGCTGAACACTGCACACACCACTGATCACATTCATACTTCACTGACAGACCAAACAACGCTTGTTTAATGCAAACTAACTGTATGTAATATAATCAATACTTTGGAATAAAGTTCATTTTATATTAAACATATACACTATATAAACTATTGTCTTCAGTTTCACATTTCAGTCCAGGCAGAGCTGCTCCAGAACCGTCACAAAAATGACTGAATTTGGCATTGGAGCAACTTAGGTTCAGAATTCATTTTTTTTAATGTTATCACAGTGAGGTGGTTAACTACATGATCCTGCTTATCACAGTGAGGTGGTTAACTACATGATCCTGCTTATCACAGTGAGGTGGTTAACTGCATGATCCTGCTTATCACAATGAAGTGGTTAACTACATGATCCTGCTTATCACAGTGAAGTGGTTAACTACATGATCATGCTTATCACAGTGAAGTGGTTAACTACATGATCCTGCTTATCACAGTGAGGTGGTTAACTACATGGTAATTGTTATAGTGGGGACACTGGTAATAATTAATACTGAAATTAATACTGAAATGGTATTTATAAGTTTTAGGGAAACCGTATTATGTTAAATTAATAGTGAAACGTGGTGGTCATTTCCTGTCAAGTTACCACACCATTTTGGCGTTAACTGGCTAATATTCAGGCGGTTGGCTAATTGGCTAGTTAGCTGAGCGACCCAGAGCAGGTGCCTCCGGAGGAATTTGCGGAAGGTGGAAGTCAGCACTAACAGGTGGAAATCGAAACCGGGAATCGTTTCCTTGTCGTTCTAATGGCGTTGTTTGGGACTATCGTCGAAGTTGTGGAGGAGAACGAGGACCGGACGGCGTATATAGGTTGGGGCACTTTATCTTGGCTAATGGTGTTACGGAGCAGGAGAAACAGCGCTCCGTTCTCTTGAGTTTGTGTGGTGCTAAAACCTGTAAGCCAATGAGGAATTTTGCTACTGCACGGGGACCGGGAGATATATTGTGGATCTGGTTGCTCACCACAATCCGAAACCTTCGGTGATCACCCTGAGGTTCAAGTTTGACTGACATTTTCAGAAACCAGGTCAGTTCTTAGCCAATGTTGCGGAACTACGTTTACTCTCAGATCATTGCGAGTTTGGGGCGGTATTGGAGGACATGCTCCGTGATAGGTTAGTCTGTGGCATTAATGAGGACAGCATTCAGCCCCGTATAGTGGGGGAAGCCACACTGCATTTCAAAAGAGCATTGGACATTTCTCAAGGGATGGCAGCTAACAATGCTAAAGATATTAAAAAAGCCAACAACAGTTGGAGTTTTGCAGTGCATCAGGTGATTAAAGGGGCAGTGGAGAAACTCTGTCTCTGAATGTCTGTGGAATGCTGTAGGTGTGGGGACACATGCAAACAACTATAAGTTCAAGGACACTCATAATTGAAGCAAAAAGGGACAACTAGCTAAAAAGTGCGGGGCGGGCTGAGAGTAAGTCTGGAGGTGGGCTGACCAGGCATAAGACTGCAGCACATCCCCTAGAAAACAGGCGAGGAGGAAGAGGATTGTTCCTACATGTTTAATGTGAGAGAATCGCGTGCAGAGCCCATCTATGCGACAGTAGTGGTAAATGGAAAGGAGATTAGGGTGGAGGTTGCTATTAGCAAGGAGACCTACAGAAAGACTTGGGGGAATCAGACGGATGTACACCGGACCAGAGAGACCATACCGTTGTTGGGAGCTCAGGAACGCAACGTTGAACGCAACAGCCAGGAAGAGAGAGCACCGCTCCTGGTGGTAAACGGGAATGGGCCTAGTTTACTAGGATGTGACTGGCTAAACAACAAAACTTGACTGGGGTGAGATAAAACATGTACGGATGTCAGAAGATCCAGAGGCTTTGAAAGTATCCAGAGGCTTTTAAAGATGAGCTGGGCACTCAAAGGGACAGCTGTTTGTGAATACTCAGGCCGAGCCTAGCGTTCTCAAACACAGGACTGTCCTCTACTACACCATGCCGATGCCATGAAACGGGAGGTGGAGCTGTTCAGTTTTCCTGCTTACAGGGAAAACGGAGGAGCACCTCCACAATCTGGAGCAGGTGTTGGAGAAGCTTTCCAAGGCAGGTTTGCACCTGAAGCATAGCAGGTGCACCTTTCAAGCGAAGACTGACATACCTGGGTCACGATATCACAGCACAGGATCTGTCCGGTCAGTGATGTAGGACGCTCCACACCCCCCTAACGTGTCTGAGCTCAGGTCATTTCTGGGCTCGGTGAACTACTGCCACCATTGGCAGTGGCATGACCAGGGCTGGACCCCACTGCCATAGCAACGCTGTAAAACCTGCGAGGCAAGCGCGTAGACCATTGCGCCACTTGGGAGGCCCATGATGATCATTTTAATTGACATGCCTCCTGAAGCTGGACCAGCCCACATTCTAAATCCATTCCATCTGCATTCAAGTAACTAAGCCCATGTCTCTGGAAATGCAATTCATGCCTTATCTTTTACCCAATTGTGGCCCCTACTCTGGTCCCTCGAGACTTTAATGGAATATTCATGGTTTCTATCAGCATCTATTGGCCATCAGATTACCTCAATGATGTCACAAAGTAGGCCAAAGGTTACATCTATCCCAAACAGGACTTTTATTTTGAAACACCTTTTACACAAAGGACACAATCAGGTCTTATTACAACCTCAATGTTAAAATATAATACTTTAAACATAGTGTTTTTATTTACATCATACTACAATTACAGACCATTATTTTTCACAAGTGCCATGCAAAATATGGTAAATAAAAGCTGACTACAAACAATTTACAGGAAGTCCCAATTGGGAATAATAAAAAGCTAAGAGTGACACACACTCTCTCTCACACACACACACACACTCACAGCAACAGGTGACTACAGTTGTGAAGCACTTCAGAGGCAGAGCTGCAGGTGAGGACGTTGTCATGGAAATGCTGCAGGTCCATCCTGGTTTGCTTGATGCCCCGCCCACCTCGGCTTCGATAGGCCATGGTCAGCAGCTTGGAACACAGGTAGTGTAACCACAGTACATTGGAGTGGGGGTGGAATTCACTCCACACATTCCTGCAGACAGACGGTATGGAGAGAGAGTTCAAGAATGTTGTAATGACTAAATTACTCTTTAATTGTGAGTGAGAATCCAGACAGACTAAAGTAACAGACTCCGTAACACACAGGCAGGCGCGGGTACCTGTTCTCCTGTCTCATGATTCTGTAGATGTCAAACTGGTAGTCCCCCTGCCCTTGGAACAACTCCTCATCTTCTGAGATATCACACGACACCGTCAGACCATCTAAAAAAAACACACACACACACACACACACACACACACACACACACACACACACACACACACACACACACACACACACACACACACACACACAATGAAATAGAGACAGAAAAGCTAGAGCAAAAACAAAAAGGCAGCATATTGGATTGCTAGCTTGCACAGTCTTCCCATGAAATACATTAAACCAATAAAAAATAAATTAAAAAAAGTAGAGAAAAACAGAGCGAGGTGGACTGACCTATCTCCAGCCTGGAGAGGGAGTAGTCGATGATGCGTACAGACACCCCCCTGGTTTCTATGGAGTGGCTCATTCCATTTAGCATGAAGCTCCCCTGCTTGTCTTTGGTGGTCTGGACCAACACATTGCCCCAGTGGAGATCCCTATGTTCCAACATAAACATTACTGTTGTCTGGTGACAGATCCCTATGTCCCAACATAAACATTACTGTTGTCTGGTGACAGATCCCTATGTCCCAACATAAACATTACTGTTGTCTGGTGACAGATCCCTATGTCCCAACATAAACATTACTGTTGTCTGGTGACAGATCCCTATGTCCCAACATAAACATTACTGTTGTCTGGTGACAGATCCCTATGTCCCAACATAAACATTACTGTTGTCTGGTGACAGATCCCTATGTTCCAACATAAACATTACTGTTGTCTGGTGACAGATCCCTATGTCCCAACATAAACAACAGATAAGATCAGTGTGTACCTGTGTTCGAAATGGAGTTCCTGTTCAGCCACAGCCAATGCAGCTGCCACCTGGTGGAGGATACTCTTCGCTACCCCCACTGATGCAAGCTGCAGACCACAGAAGAAAAGCTGTTATACCTACCAATAGTGATAGCCATTTGAAGCTTCAATAGCATTAAGTTAGCCGCAGGATATTATGCTGGAAGGAACTCAGATATTCTTTATCACAATAAAAAGCCGTCATTGAAATGTATGAGGCCATATAGTTAATCTAGTCTGTGAAAAAGAACAGACAAGAATAACATTGGAACAGACATTAAACATAAAATGTACAGACTAGATTTATCTATATTACCCTATATATTACAATGATGGCTTTTATTTTGAAAAAGAAAATCTGAGTTAGCACTGCAAGCATAATATCCTGTTGCTAGAAGAAAAGTAATGAAGCCTTGAGTGGCCATCACTCTCTACCAAAGCTTAAGACCACAGAAGATTTGTTACACCTATCACAGATGGCAGGACAGCTAATTTATGTTTAGCAAGACATTCTGAAACGTCTTACAACAGAGAAAACATGTATACATATCGCTCTACATAAGTTGAGTTCTGTTTGCTTCTTAAACATGAGGTCAACTCGTGTCTCCCTAAATATAAAATAAGTGACAGAAGGAAACTACCATGTGGTCTTCAGTCTATATGGAGGAGCATCAGAATGTGGATTCATGTTTTAATAAACCCTTCAGACAGACGGGCGTTAACCAGTCAGGTAGACAGACGGGCGTTAACCAGTCAGGTAGACAGACGGGCGTTAACCAGTCAGGTAGACAGACGGGCGTTAACCAGTCAGGTAGACAGACGGGCGTTAACCAGTCAGGTAGACAGACGGGCGTTAACCAGTCAGGTAGACAGACGGGCGTTACCTTTCCATTGCTGTTCTCCAGGTCACTGCCTCCAAACTCAAACTCCAGGATCAGAAACAGTTGGTCCTCACTGAAGAAATCTGACAGACAGGTTAGAAACAGACTGGTTAGAAACAGACTGGTTAAGGAAATCAATAAAGAAATGGGTCACTGAGAGACCAACCGGTTACAGAGACAGAAGGGCAGGTCAGACAGATAGGGGTTACCTGGCCTGTCATTCTCTGATCCTCTCAGAGTGTTGAAGCAGTCCCAAGCCTTCAACAGGTCTGGAGGATACCTGCCCTGAACACAGTGGAGACTGGACACACACACACACACACACACACACACACACACACACACACACACACACACACACACACACACACACACACACACACACACACACACACACACACACACACACACACACACACACACACACACACACACACACACACACACACACACACACACACACACACACACACTAGTACTACTACTTCTCCACCAATCAATAGCAGATAATGTAGATATGACTGAGTGTAAAGGATGCATTTACTCTTTTAGTCCGATGAAGCCAGTGGTCTGGTTGTGTGTCTTCGCCTTTAGACTGCTCAGTTCCCTGACCACACACACACACACACACACACACACACACACACACATTTAGACGTGTCAACAACACACACACACACACACGTCAATAACACACACACACACACACACACACATTTAGACGTGTCCATAACACACAACCAGTAACACACAACCAGTAACCCACGTCATTGTAACGTACTTGGAAATGATGATCTCATGGAGGATTTCTCCAAATGTCTTCTGTTCCTCTCCGTTCACCTGCTCACTGCCTTCTACTGGGATAATCTACATATGGAGATACTGTTATACAGAGACCCACAAACCCAGACAAACCCACCCACACCGACAGACAGACCCACAAACCCAGACAAACCCACCCACCCACACCGACAGACAGACCCACAAACCCAGACAAACCCACCCACCCACACCGACAGACAGATCCACCCACCCACCCACACCGACAGACAGACCCACCCACCCAACCACCCACCCACACCGACAGACAAACCCACCCACCCACACCGACAGACAAACCCACCCACACCGACAGACAGACCCACCCACACCGACAGACAGACCCACCCACACCGACAGACAGACAGACCTTGAGGGCGACAAGTTCTCCAGCTGTGTTGTTGGTAGAGAAGACTTCTCCAAATGTTCCCTCTCCAATCTTGCTGATGTTCTTCATCCTGTCCGATGGGATGCAGTCCTGAAAGCTCACTGGACCAGCCTGGCCACACTCAGAATACACCTTCTCAGCATCCGAGAGGTCCTGATTTAACTCACACACACTCTACACACGCACACATACTAAATATACACCCTGTACAGGGGAAAACATACTAGTGTGTGTACAGTATCTAATATACTGTGTTTGTGTATAGCATGTAATATACAGTGTGTGTGTGTACCAGCGGAGTGCTCCTCATTAACTGTGAGCGGAGGTGTTGTGGGAGGGGCGTGCGGAGAGGCGTGGCAAACAGGTCTTGACTGACATCTGCTAGCTCCGCCCGTATCCCCATCGGTGAAGATAGCAGGTATCGGGGTAGTCCTTTAGGGGTCAGGAAGGCTGGGGGGGGGGGGACCGCAGGTCAGTGTAGATTAGTAAACTGTCCCAACATAGTGTATTTCTTCTGAATATACTCTTTAAATACATTTAAAAAAAAAAAGACAAATACCTCCTCATTAATCATTTCACAACTATCCATCTAGTCAAGTATTTTTTTGAATGGTGTCTGTCTTTCATGAATGACCAAATAACTGAATTCAGACAATGCTTTAGGCTATTAGCAAAAAGTGAGGAAGCAGTCTGATGCTAGAAAAGGTCTGTAGCTGCGAGTTTGAATTTCCAGGGGGTTGGTTTCTTTCCCAATGAAGACCCACGAAAACGTTTCGGGGTTGAAGAGACCAGGTCTTACAGTTTTTCCTGATTGCTAACACACAAGTGAATGCTCAGACCACAGCATGAAAACCCTACCTTTTGCAAGCTTGTCTTACACACAGGGACCAAAGAAATAAACACATTTTCAGCTTTGCACTTGGTCATCAATTCTGTAACACAGTGCAAAACACTACACACAGTTTTGCACATTACACATCCTGCAGTTACACAGGACAGACCAGAGCAGCCCAGGTTTGGTGTCATCGTTTGTTAGTTTCCACCAGGCTGTTCTGGTCAGGAACTGGTTCACCAACCACAATTCACAGTTTTATACCTGCCCCCTTATTCCCCTTTTCTCAATACGATTGAGGAATTATTTTCGGCTTGACTTTGGAAAGTATATGATCACCAATCACATGTCCTCCTGCTTCTTCTGCAAGCCATGGAGGAGGCATGCAGAGACATTGAGGTGAGGTGGATCCATGGAGGAGGCAGAGACACTGAGGTGGGTGGATCCATGGAGGAGGCAGAGACACTGAGGTGGGATGGATCCATGGAGGAGGCAGAGACACTGAGGTGGGTGGATCCATGGAGGAGGCAGAGACACTGAGGTGGGTGGATCCATGGAGGAGGCAGAGACACTGAGGTGGGTGGATCCATGGAGGAGGCAGAGACACTGAGGTGGGTGGATCCATGGAGGAGGCAGAGACACTGAGGTGGGGTGGATCCATGGAGGAGGCAGAGACACTGAGGTGGGTGGATCCATGGAGGAGGCAGAGACACTGAGGTGGGTGGATCCATGGAGGAGGCAGAGACACTGAGGTGGGTGGATCCATGGAGGGGGCAGAGACACTGAGGTGGGTGGATCCATGGAGGAGGCAGAGACACTGAGGTGGGGAGGATCCATGGAGGAGGCAGAGACACTGAGGTGGGTGGATCCATGGAGGAGGCAGAGACACTGAGGTGGGTGGATCCATGGAGGAGGCAGAGACACTGAGGTGGGTGGATCCATGGAGGAGGCAGAGACACTGAGGTGGGTGGATCCATGGAGGAGGCAGAGACACTGAGGTGGGTGGATCCATGGAGGAGGCAGAGACACTGAGGTGGGTGGATCCATGGAGGAGGCAGAGACACTGAGGTGGGTGGATCCATGGAGGAGGCAGAGACACTGAGGTGGGTGGATCCATGGAGGAGGCAGAGACACTGAGGTGGGTGGATCCATGGAGGAGGCAGAGACACTGAGGTGGGTGGATCCATGGAGGAGGCAGAGACACTGAGGTGGGTGGATCCATGGTTGGATACGACACGCAGGACGATATTTTCCCCGTTGCCTGGCCAGGGAGGACATCACTTGTGATGTGGACGGGGTCATGTGGACGGGGGTCATGTGGACGGGGGTCATGTGGACGGGGGTCATGTGGCCAGACCCTAACAGAAGGTGTGATCCTAAAACAACTGTACTGTAATTCTACTTTTCTTTGTGTGTTGTTGTTGTTGTAAACAACTGCAATAGCAACAAATCATTTAATTTTGTGTTGTTTGAACTGTAAGTTAATTTACTGCACTTGAACAATTTTTCACAGAGGCCTGTATGAGAAAATAAAAAAGGTGCACAAAGGAGAAAGGACAACAGTGTTGTGAATACAGTTGACCTGTGTGTTGTTTCTGCTTTGAATGTGTAATATGCATGGGGCATGCGTTTCCCATTGATCCAAAAATGGAAAATAATCTTTAAAGAGTTACGTTGTGATTGCAGAATGTCGTTTTGACGCGGCAGTTAGATGTTGAACTAATTGTTGTGTCTGATTCTTGTGTGTAGAGGTTTGACACGATGAGCATTTTTTGTGTGTTAGCAATTGGTAAAAACTGTCATTCAAATCACTAACTATATCCTCACACGCACAAAGCACACACACGCACGCACAGTACCTTTGGTCTTCCTGTGTACAGAAAGGGCAGCTTTGAGGCGACTCCAGGAGTGAGTGTCGGGGCTGAGGTTGACCAACAGAGAGGACAGTGGGAGTCTGCTGCGCCGCACGGGAGTCCCCAACATCACATTATCACCCAACACCTGTGATATATAACATCAGATCACCTCTCTTATATAACATCACTGTCACCTGTGATATATAACATCACATCACTGTCACCTCTCTTATATAACATCACATCACTGTCACCTTTCTTATATAACATCACTGTTATTTTTTGTTATTCTGTGTCTCATTGTTCAAAAAAACCCTACCCTTAAAATGATAGACTGATCATTTCTTTGTCAGTGGGCAAACATGCAAAATCAGTAGGGGATCAAATACTTTTTTCCCCTCACTGTATCATCACATCACTGTCATCTGTGATATATAACATCACATCCCTGTAAGCTCTCTTACATAACATCACGTTTGCCTTCATTGCAAATGTAGAATTCCCATCGTAGTTGCATTTTTACAGTTGTTACATACATCTCTGCATTCTGGTTCCACATGCTACCATCTCTGCATTCTGGTTCCACATGCTACCATCTCTGCATTCTGGTTCCACATGCTACCATCTCTGCATTCTGGTTCCACATGCTACCATCTCTGCATTCTGGTTCCACATGCTACCATCTCTGCATTCTGGTTCCACATGCTACCTTACTCCTTCGATTTGCCTCAACTGCACATTTAGAACTGATTTGTACCCACAGAACAATTTATCACACTTACAATACACTACACTCCCACTATACTGTAATACTTGTACATTTTCTGCCCTCTTCTATTTGCACTTCTGGTTGGATGCTAACTTAATTTCATTGTACAATACTTGTACTTGTTCAATGACAATGAAGTTGAATCTAATCACTGTCACATGTGATGCATAAACATCACTATCACCTGTGATGCATAAACATCACTATCACCTGTAATATATAACATCAGGTTAACATTTATTTCTTCACGTGTCGCGTGTTCATGTGTTGCGTGCATGCAGGTGTTCCTCACCTTGTGAGTGTGTTGTGCAGACAGCAGTTCGGTGATGCTGGAGTCCCCAGCTTGGCCATGGGGAGGCGCTGCTTTGGAAACTCTGTCTCTCCCACCCCACCGGCCAACACTCATTCCACTCACACAAGCTTTTCGACTGGTCCGTGGACGAACCCCACCCCGGTCCTTCGACATGCTCCTACGCTTCCTTTCCTTGGGAACCATGCCGGCCTTCCATTTTTTGGGAACTTTTTTTTTCCTTGCCACGTTAGCTGGCCGAGTCCGGTCTTCAGATTGAACGCTGTCTGAATGTGTCTTGTGGTTGTAGGAGCGGTCGGTTTTTCCAGAAGTACCGCTGTCTGACCGTGTGTGACTGAGCAAAGAGGAGGAATGTAAAGTTTCTGTGGGTGGGTGGGTTGTGGTCAGCCTCTCCAGCAGAACCTGACAGTCAACCTCCAGACATTTCTGCTTAAATTTGGCCTCCAGGCTGAACGCCTCCTTACTGTTCTGGCACCTAGACAGAGTAGAGTCCAGGGACTGACCTTCATCGGTCAGCCTAGTGTTCTCACTGTTGACTGAGATCATTCGGATGCTTGAGCGATCCCTTCGGATGTACTGACCGCCATTCACTGACTGTGTTTGGTACTTACACTGACCGCCATTCACCTGCCTGGTGTTGCACTCAAAAGGCTCATCATCGTCTGAGATAATCTGAACGCTGGGCTGATCAGTCTGGGTCGCGAGGTCCGCAGATTCCCGGTGGTCGTGTGAGTGAGCGCTGTCAGGACAGGGTGTGAGGTCGATGCAGGATGAGTATGTGGTGTCCTGGTGCAGTTTGTCCACTCTCTCTAACCGTACGACACAGCCAGGTGCCAGACACTTCTCCTTTACCTCAGCCAACCAATCCCGGCCCACCGTCGCTGACACAAAATGGCTGCCACCTTCAGTTTCCTCTCCGTCCCTGTCTGTGCCATTCTGCTCACAGGCAACTACAGATATCAACGCCCGGCTCAGCTGATTAACGACACCATGTTGGATCTCTGATCCTCCATTCTGGCTCTCGCTACTTCCCAGACTAGGTGATGCATGGGATGGTGGTTCTTTACAGTTTCCTAACCCTGGTTGTCCCGGCAACTGACCCCGAGATGAGAGCTGACCAGGCCCAGGATGGGGATCTGTTATTGGGACAGGGAGGGGTTCATCCGGAACCTCCATCTCCTCCTGGGAGCTGCTCAGAACGAGGAGGTGACTGGTGGGAGAGATAGAGGGATGGAGGCGTGGAGGGCGAGTGAAGGAGCGTGAAGAAGGAGTGGAGGAGAAAAGGGGTTTCCGGCGGCAGGGTCCCAGGGAACGCTCGGATAACTCGTTCAGAGAAACCTCCCGCAGGAAACCGCTGCCAGTGCTACAGTTCTCCAGGTCAGCCAATGGGCTGCCAGAGCTGACCACAGCACGGCGAGGCTCCCGTGTGGCGCGGCGAGGGAAAGCACGGCGCACCCCGCCCCCTCCACCCTGGACGAAGTCGTTGGAGGAGTTGGGACTGGGCCAGGTCAGTAGGACCTGTGGAAAACACACAATTCACAACAAACCTAACGGAGTCACAACTAAGAGGTCGGCTGGAGTGGCTGGGACATTGGGAGAAGGAAGGGTAGGGTCAAGGGGATTGGAACAGGGCCATGTGAGAAGGAAGGGTAGGGTCAAGGGGATTGGAACAGGGCCATGTGAGAAGGAAGGGTAGGGTCAAGGGGATTGGAACAGGGCCTTACGTTATTTCTCCTTTTGGGGGCTTTGTGTTTATTAGCTGCCCTACGATGGGTCACAAAACGACCTGGAGCTTCACCTGGGGTGGGACTGAGAGGGAGAGGTGGAATGGAAAGGAGGGGAAACAGAGACTTTATTAATATATTTTTTGGGTTTCTCCCGGACTGCTGTTAAAAATGAACACATGGGAAACTGTTACTCACTCTGTGTGGGTCTTGGTTCTGGTGATTCTGGGGCGTTTGATGTTCTGCTGTCTGAGGGACGCCTCACCATCACTTTCACTGGTGCTCACAGCATGCTTCCTTCCAGCGCTCCTGTGTTTAACACCCACACACCACACACACACACACACACCCACACACAATCCCTTTCAGAATTCAGTATTGTAATACTTAGTCTTACCACCACGTTAAATGAAGTCACCCAATGAGAAGTCCAGAGAGGAGTGTCAGTCGGATCACCCAATGAGAAGTCCAGAGAGGAGTGTCAGTCTGTTCACCCAATGGGAAGTCCAGAGAGTAGTGTCAGTCTGTTCACCCAATGGGAAGTCCAGAGAGGAGTGTCAGTCTGTTCACCCAATGGGAAGTCCAGATAGGAGTGTCAGTCTGTTCACCCAATGGGAAGTCCAGAGAGGAGTGTCAGTCTGTTCACCCAATGGGAAGTCCAGAGAGGCGTGTCGGTCTGTTCACCCAATAGGAAGTCCAGAGAGGCGTGTCGGTCTGTTCACCCAATGAAAGACTGTTGCTTTTTGTAATTATGGTTCTGCAGTTTATATTTCTGGTTTGTATTTCAAAACAATAGTTGAGTAAAACAAACCTCAGATGCTTCCTGCTGAGCAGAACATGTTGGGCATCACATGAAGAGTTTGAACATACAAGGCAATAGAGCAACATGCACTTTACATACAACCCCATTTCCAAACATGTCGGGACGCTGGGTAAAATGGAAATAAAACAGAATGCAAAGATGTGCATATCATTTAAACTCTATATTCAATCCGCACAAAGACAACATATCAAATGTTGTAAATGTTATTGTTCCTTGAAAAATTTGCCCACTTTGAATTTGAATACAGCAACACATTTCAAAAAAGCTGGGACAGGAACTGGAAAAGTTGCCGAATACAAAAAATGACCTGGTGGAACTTGGTTGAATTACCAATGTAAAACTGCAAAGAGTTCAGGGATCTCATCATCTACAGTACATAATATCATCAAAAGATTCAGAGAATCCAGAGAAATCTCTGTACAAAAGGGACAAGGCTGAAAACCAATATTGGATGGCCGTGACCTTCGGGGCCTCAGGAGACACTGCATTAAAAACAGACACGATTCTGTGGTGGGAATCACTGCATTAAAAACAGACACGATTCTGTAGTGGGAATCACTGCATTAAAAACAGACACGATTCTGTGGTGGGAATCACTGCATTAAAAACTGACACGATTCTGTAGTGGGAATCACTGCATTAAAAACTGACACGATTCTGTAGTGGGAATCACTGCATTAAAAACAGACACGATTCTGTAGTGGGAATCACTGCATTAAAAACAGACACGATTCTGTAGTGGAAATCACTGCATTAAAAACAGACATGATTCTGTAGTGGAAATCACTGCATTAAAAACAGACACGATTCTGTAGTAGGAATCACTGCATTAAAAACAGACACGATTCTGTAGTGGGAATCACTGCATTAAAAACAGACATGATTCTGTAGTGGAAATCACTGCATTAAAAACAGACACGATTCTGTAGTAGGAATCACTGCATTAAAAACAGACACGATTCTGTAGTGGGAATCACTGCATTTGGGCACGTGGCATAGGTGACTTACACATCTGTGAAGGCACCATTAATGCTGAACAATATATACAGGTAGGGCTGCATGATATGGACAAAAAAAATCTAATTGCAATTTATTTGCTAGACATTGCGATTGCAATTTGCAATATGATGAACAAAAATGAACATGTCGTTTTGATGTGGTTTAGAGCAAATCTATGGCTACATAATGAGTGATTGGCTCTGTTATCACTTTTCGTCTCGGTGAGTACACTTTTCACGTCATTTGCAAATGTCTCAGACTTGCATTTCAAGAGGGATGATCCACATCTGTGAATGTTTATAGCCTGTAGGCAACGTTTTTACAAAGCAAAAAGGATTATTTTGATAGGCCATTTTCTTCTGCGTTCTATAGGCCATTTTCTTCTGCGTTCTATAGGCCATTTTCTTCTGCGTTCTATAGGCCATTTTCTTCTGCGTTCTATAGGCCATTTTCTTCTGCGTTCTATAGGCCATTTTCTTCTGCGTTCTATAGGCCATTTTCTTCTGCGTTCTATAGGCCATTTTCTTCTGCGTTCTATAGGCCATTTTCTTCTGTGTTCTATAGGCCATTTTCTTCTGTGTTCTATAGGCCATTTTCTTCTGTGTTCTATAGGCTATTTTTCCATTTTTGCTATAGATTAATAAAAAAAAATGTTTCCTGTTGTTGATAAATTCATCATATATTGGTATAACTGCATATTTAGAGTCAAATTACATCTTTACTAATATTCTCATTAAAATAAGAAATCCTGCACCCCCGTCATAGAACAGTTCCGCCACCCCTGATTATTGATGACTGTTGGCTGGTCTGGTCGGGGCTTGACATGTATTTTTGGTTTTGTCAAGAGACATTTTTCATGTACGTTCCTAAGACACTGTCTCATGTGTTGGAACAAGTTTGTTGTGATGCTGCGTGTCGTTCTAACCAATGAAATATTCCCAAACAGATGAATTACTTTTCGGCAATAAATCCTCCCTAGTCTCTATCACAGTGTCCTCTGGGTTCATTTTCTTCATCGATCCTCTTCCTCTCCTTAACACCACGCCCTCCTGCCCACTGTTCTTTGGCAGTATGCTCTACGCCGCACCTTGATGCTTCTGACAGGTTTGAATTTGCAGTTCAGAGTGGCTGTATCTAATATCGTTTCCCTCGACCACCGGCTGTTGTTACTTTATTGGGATGTGACTTTTACTTTCGTTAGATATAGAACCATCAGGGAATTGTGATATTTAAAGAAAACGTACTTTAACTCACATTTAATAAATTGGAATAAGTGAGAGGCATGATCAGATCAATGTGTTGTATAGTCTGATTGACAGATTTGAGACATTCAGCTGGACATTTGAATTGTAAACGTTTTAAAATAGTCTTAAAATAGCAAAAGGTAGGGGAAGACGTGTTGTAAGAGCGATGCAAATGTGTAGACTGACACGGCCGTGCCATTCAGTTGCCAGACTCCAACCTTTATATTAATCTGAATTATCATTAAGTAGGCAAACTGATTCTAAAATCAATGATTACAGCAAAGATGGCACAGCAGTAAAAATTATTTTGATTGACCGTAAAAATAAAAAGCCAAAATCACAGCTTTCTGCAGTTTAGAAATTGCGTATGCACAAATTGTGATATCAATATGATTTTGATTAATCGTGCAACTCTATTTACAGGTTTTGGAGCAACATATGCTGCCATCCAGGCAATGTCTTTTTCAGGGAAGGCCTTGCTTATTTCCACAAGACAGTGCCAAACCACATTCTGCATGTAACACCATGGTTCCTTAGTAAAAGAGTCCAGGTGCTAAACTGGCCTGCCTGCAGTCCAGACCTGTCATCCATTGTAAACATTTGGCGCATTATGAAACAAGAAATAAGAAAAAAATAAGAAAAAGGAGGTCCCAGGCTGTTGAGCAGCTGAAATCCTTTATCAAGCAAGAATGGGAAAACATTTCAATTTCAAAACTAAATCAATTGGTTTCCTCAGTTCCCAAATGCTTACAGAGTGTTGTTAAAAGAGAGGTGATACAACACAGTGGTTAACATGCCCCTGTCCCAACTTTTTGGAAACGTGTTACTGGCATCAAATTCAAAATGGGCATGTATTTTTCCAAAAACAATAACATTTCTCAGTTCCAACATTTCATATGTTATCTTTGTACTATTTTCAGTTAAATACAGGGATAGATTATTTGCACATCATTGAATTCTGTTTTTAATCTGCATTTTACGCAGCGGCACAACTTTTCTGGAAATGGGTTGTATTAAATATACCGACGTTTGACCCAGCTTGTGTGCTAACATGTTCTACCAGCTGGCAAACAACTGGACATTTAAACACAATGTAAATAGAAATTCTGGGTCTTGGAGTGAATTACATATTTTCTCAGGTAACATGTGAAACCATGGTAACAGTCTTGTGTTTGAGTAAACAAACACATGAGATACCCACACCCCTCACCTGGCAGTGTTTGTTCTCTGCTGTTGACTCTGAGGAAGAGGATGGATGAAGACGTTCTCTCCGTCACTATCACTGTCTCCCAGGCAGGCCAGGGCTTTGGTCTTTGCCGACCGCACCAATCCACGGCCAGCAGCAGTGCTCTTCCTCACCCTGGAAGAGAGGAAGATAGAATTGTGGATAATGTTTTTTTCCCCCCACACCAGTTTAGACTGGGAGAGACCAATAGAAGACTAAAAGTGCTCATGACTGTCCAGTTCAACCCAGAGTTGACCCTTTGAACTGTAGTCTATCCAAACTGTTGTGTTTGTTAAGCAAGATACTGGAGAGGCTGGAAAGACTTAATCATTATCCAACTTCATAAGCCTCTAACACTTCTGACCCATGAAGCAGGCTAGCTAACTGGCTAGCTATACTATCTATATTCAGGCTGGATGAACACCGATAAGGCAAAGCCTGCTCATCCACATCGCTAATACTTCCTAGTCCAAGGGGTTTAGGTCGCCCTTGCGCCAGTGTCTTACCTCCGAACCGGGGGTTTCGGGCTGGTGGGCCTGCCGATGGACAGATCTGAGGAGGACGTGCTTGCGAACGCATGTTTCCGGTAATCAGGAGAGATCCAAGCGTTCAACTTCCGGGTCTGTTTTTTTCCGTACGTCTTCATGAACAATGGTCTACTCATCCTTAGGTTACGTTGGAAGCCAATGTCAAATGACTTCAAATCGCGAGACGTTTTATTCAAATGCTAATGTCTAATTTCACAGCGTAGCAGGAAGAAATATGTCAAATACGGGCCTCGACTGTGTATATTAACATTCACTCGCCCAAGAAAGTTTCAAATCAGTTGCCAACTTAACAGGAAAAAATCTCTGTCGAAAACATTTCTTTCCTGATGTTGTAAGTTATTCATCTATACAGTTTATTGAACGCAGCTAAGCATCCCAAACGTCGGTTGTGTAAGGAAACATGTCATCAAAAGTGGATGCTGGAACACAAAATAAAATTTACTCACCGAACATTTAACGTGCTGTTCGTTACCGATTTTTTTTTTATATTTCACATGTGTATCCTATTTAGATATGTCTGAAATATTTGTTTTGGTTGAAAAATAAACAACCGTAGAGCCTGAATGCCGTTCCCGCTCCGGTTTAAAACAACGACGTGATTCTTCTTTGATATTTCAAAACAACTTGATCCGATTGGTTAAAACCCGTTAAAACTCCACCGGAATTGGGTTGTTCAAAACAGAACTTCCTGCTAGCTTCAAAAACAGCGCCGCCTGTTGACCAGAAGTTTGGGGAGAAAGCTTCATAAAACAAAACAAGAAATTATACATATTTCAGTATACCGGTAATTTAAAAATACACATGACGATATCGATATTCCTTTATACTTTATTTTTCACTAATTGCAATACCTTTCAGAAGCATAATATTGCATTCAAATCTGTTGTAGTGACTGTGTAACAAATTATGTCTTATTGAGCCAGTTGGTTCATCAGTGTTAGTGAGCATTTTACATTTTCAAATGTACATCAGTAACCACAGTCACGTGAAATCCTTTCATTCTGGCCTAATGAATACTTTAATTATTTATTCTCTGTATATTGTCACTCACCTTGATGTCTCCCGGCAGTGAAAGAGTGTGCAGACTCACATACATATATTCCCTGTATGAGTGGGAATCCAGCTCTTGTGATTGGCTGGTCTGTCTTCAGCCCCCGCTGAAGGGTCCTACCATCATGTCCCCATAGCAGGCAGTAATGCAGGCAGACACGATGCTCATGATGATGTACCAGTGTTTTGACAGGACCCTGGGTGGCTGAATATCTGAAGTCCTTAGGAAGTGGAGTGGTTGTTCTGCCCTCTTAACACTGGTGGCATTGATGGACCATGACAAGTCCTCAGTGATGTGGACACAGACTTCCAACTGCTGACTTTCTTTTGCAGCTCTGTGGGTCTGGATGGTGGCATGTTCCATCCTCGGTTTCTTGAACTCGACAATCATCTCCTTTGTTGTGAGGGTGTTGACGGAGAGGTTGTTGTCTTTGTTCTGGGGTGCCAGTTTGCTGAACTCCTCCTCCAGTTGGCCGACTGAGAGTTGTTTGTTATCCGGCCTAAAACCACAGTGTCATCAGTGAATGTAATGGTGGGCTTGGTGCCGTGCAGAGGTAGTAATTGGTGGATTAACTGAAAGTAGAGGCCTGAGGACTTAGGGGTCCTTGGTGTCACTGAGGAAGAGTTGTTACTGGCAATTTTTATGACCATCTGCCCAATATCTGGTTGCACAGGGTGCCATCCAGACCAAGTCTTTTAATCAAGGTTAGTGACGAGGGAACAACAGTGCTGAACCCTGAACTGTAGCCTCTGAACCCTCGTACTGTGGTTCATTTTCTGTCTATTAGTTTGTGGAAATTGTGTCTTTTCTGTATCTGTTGTGGTGGTGGCAAATTGTAAAGGGTACAATGATCCAGAGAGATTGGTTGTCACACATACAGAATATACTCCTAATGTATTTCAAATGTATTTTAGATATGTAATATACTCCTAATGTATTTTAGATATGTAATATACTCCTAATGTATTTCAAATGTATTATATATATATATATATATATATATATATATATTTAACCTACTCATAATGTATTTTAGATATGTAATATACTTCTAATGTATACATATTATATGTTTGTAATATATTCAGGGTATATTCAGTGTAATAACATGCTGGTTTAAAAATATTTTGAACTATACTGCTGTTAATTATAATATTTTATTCTTAGTTCTTTTTATAAACATGCTGTCCCTTTTATTTTACTTTATTCATAGGATTTTTTTCCATATTTGGATAATAACCAACACTTTTCTTTTGTTAAATTCATATTATGACGTCAGCATCATGTAGTCCAAATATATGTAGCCTGGTTTAGTTTGTAGTTGCATTGTTTTCACTTGGAGACTTTTGTTTTGAAGGCAACCTTCCAATCCTGTAGAAGCTCACTCTGCTTTTCACAACACGCAGTCGACGCAGGAGGAATGACCATGGAAGCGGAGTATTTGTTGGCAGCAGGGGAGCATTGAAGTGCAGTTGTTGGGTTGGGAATATACTCGCAATTTACCACTTTCATTTAGTATGGGAGTCTGTCTTGTTTTTTTTTTTTTAACTAGTTATAAGGTCTTTACATTCCAGTAACTCATGTTTCCATTGTTACTTTGAAAGCATGGTCATTGCTTGTATAAAGCCTTGATGATAATAAGCGTGTTACATTTTTTGTTTCAACTTGTAAATAACTTGTAAATAAGATAAAACTTTGAAAACCATAAAGAGAAGCCAAGAAGCTTTAATAGTTGTTAGCACTAGCAAAATGAAAAACAACCTGGAAACACTGATGATGTTTTAATGGAGGCCCAGTTGCCTTTAAAACAGAAATAGAACAACAGCTCATAGCCAAGGACAATTCCACTCTTCAGTGCTGTTATTCAGAATATGCACATACTAGAATATCACAAGAACATTGGTCATGATCTCTATGATCATATCCACGTAGATAGACAAGAGACTTGACATGAGAGGATTTGCAAAGTTTCTGAAGGACAAAGTTGGGACTGAAGACCAACACAGACAAAAGAGGATCAACCAGCCGTTAATAACCTCTAAGAAACTGTAGGACAAGACAACACCCATAACCCTGAGCAAAACAAGCAGATGTCCCCTGTCATCTACACGGAGGGGCAGTTACCCTACCGCAACACCCGGGAGAAGCATCTCCAGGAGAATCTGCTAAATCTGCGGGTCCCAGAAATTCAGCTCAAGAGCTTGAAGAACATGCAGATCCACAAACGATCTGAATGCAACGAGATAAAAACATGGAGTCTGTCATGCTCATTGTATAAATAGAAACTCAAGCCTCACATATTAACCATTTTAGAGGCATGGCAATATTTCAGACACTAAGATAAATCCACTAGAACATAAGTATGTAATTGATGGACGTGCTCAAGATGGGGAAGCAGCAACTGATGTCCTAAAATGATTGTCAAATACAATTTCCAGTGAGTCTGCCCGATTAGAATAGAAGGTTATTTAGTTCAAATGAACAAGTCACTGATATTTATTTTATATTTTATACACACCACTGTCTTCTATATACTGCTGTTGGTTGGGATTCCATGCATTACAGGAGGGCAAGACACTTTTTATTGTTTGTTTATAAGGCTGTCCAGAAACTTCCAAATGATTGTATCTCCAGAATTATATTGCAAAACAGCTCTCATCAAACATGAACGCAAGACTGGGTAGTTCTCAAGGTTCCCCGTCCAAGTCCAGGACAGGTACTACATCCTTCTCCTTCTGTGCTCCTTAACCTTGAATGATCGGAAGGATGACCTTAGGTTGAAGGATTTTGTGCCCATAGAGCATTTTAGTGTCTGACTGTCAACTGTACTTGCTTTTTAAATTGTGTTTTATATTATTTTTTAAATATTTTCTTATTCATGTTTTTATTGTTTGCTGTTGTAATACAGGACACCATTGTAAATGAGACATCAGTCTTGGCTAAGTTTCCCTGTGTAAATAAAATAGAAAACATTTGCCAACCACCTTATGCCCCATTAGACCACATAAATAACAATTAACACTGTTAGTTCAACGCAATGGTCAAACAAATGCACACTCTTAGGTGACAACAAGCATTGTCTTGAAAAAATACTTTGCTGTAAAACTATGGAAAATATGACTCAAAGAGCTAAGCAGAGTCATCTACAAATTCATGATGGGGTTTTGCTGGTTCATTCCAACGTATTCTGTGTTTGTAAAATGGGTTTGTTATTCTTGTAATTTCATTTTGTAGCATTTTTAGATAGTATTTGCCATTCTATTATTGTTATTAGCTCTTGTTATTTTTATTACAATTGGGACGCTAGAAAAAGAGATTTCCTCAAGACATCTCATCGTGTTAAATTTCGAGAAGGCTTTTATTGTGAAGTTTTCCTCATTACCATACGAATGTAACGTGACACCTTTTGCTGCTGCCAGAATGCTTGTGAGAGGGGTGAAGAAAACTAAACGCAGTGACTAGGACGCAAACACTCAAGTCCGGGTTGAGTGATGTGGAATGTGAAGAATCTGCCTTGAATGCTGGAGCTGCGTGTCACGTCACTGTGTTATTACCGTTGTATCGGACACACGAGCTGAAACGGTTAGGCTAGTCTGTAGCGTGAGTAACTTTTTCTTATTCCTTTGGCCGAGGCATCGCTTTTGGGCGAGTTAGGATATGATGTTTTGCAAAGTCGGGTGGAGAAAAGGGGAAAGGGGGTATGATAGGGGCACGGAGCAGAGAGCTAGGGGGTTGCGACGAGAGATGAGCACTTCTCCCTTCCCATCGAACCTCAACCAATACCACACACTGACAATGACTGTGTGTGGAGTTAGTAGCCTGTTCACTCGAGCTATGTGGTTGCGGAGAGATGGTTCCAAAACAATAATTTCAACATTGTGTCCAGACATTGTCCGCAGCCCTCTGTATCAAGGGGGATAGGCCTAGTTTAGCTGAGCAAAACGAAGTGTTGCGTTCATTAATTTATTGCGTTGTTATTACGTTACCGACTGTTCTGATCCAATTGGTGTATGATCATGTTGTCATGTAGTAATTGGATCTTCCCAGATATTTCCAATAAAATGCGCTGTGTGACAGACTGGGCGTGGAGGTTATAGTTTAAGTTACAACACAGTCACCATTAAGTTGACTTTCTACTTCGTTGATGGGACTTGTGTCTTGAGAAGTAATTGGAGGCTATGCCCATGTAACTGCTGCTAACCCTTTATAGCCGTGTCTATAGAAAGGTTTACTCAGACACATTTCCCAGGTGGAACGGTCGGGATGGATGCTGTCATTTATTGCCTTCTGGCCCACACCGTTCAAAGCGCTGTCGTTGGCAGAGGGACATTTACCAATTGTCAAAGATAATTTCCTACCGTCCTAAATATTTTCTAATATTACATATTGTCTAAGGTGAATTCATATGATAAGATTACAGGCGTTGAATCCGGACAACCCACCTCTCCCAATGAAGGCAAATAGTAATAGATTAATAATTTAATACAATTTACTTAAATGTATTTTTAAGTTGGACATGCAGCCCCTATTGACACTATTGTAGGTCCAGGGGACTTGTTTAGCAATATTGCTTAAAAACAATCCTACATTTGTGGTTGTGATGAGAATCAAGAATATTCGCAATCATAGAAAATGTGACATTTATTTAATGATCCTATGACTGTCGCGCACACGGATAGGTCATCATTGATGAACACCACTTGTTCTCGGACTCCGTGCTTGGCACGAGCGTGGCAATTTGCACGTTGAAACGCCCCTAATTAACCATTTATTGTTGAAATCATTCCTCTAAGCCTGTGGGACACACATTGTCAAAGTATGAAATACAACAGCCCAACCCATGAAACTAACTAATATATTTTTCTGTAAATTCTGTAGTGTAACATGTTGAATTCATTGTGCTTATGCATTTTAGAAACCCAGAAATGGCATATAAACAAATATACTGTTCTGGACACAGACTTGTTGAACTAACCCTGGCAATGTGTTCTCTGAAAACCATCAGAAAATCAGCTTCCCAATGAAACAATGTAAACAAAACATTATAAAGGGAACCGGGCCTGTGCTATATGGGCTCCTAACAGCCTACCACAGATCACTGTCAGAGATGTTACATCAGTACATTCTTTTACATCTTACCTAAAACAATTTTTTATAAGATGGCTTTTACAAATATTTTATCATTGTGATTTAACTTTATTATTTTTTTACTTCTTTTACTTAAAAAAAATTAGAATATATGTTTTTATATCTAGTTTTATTTTTATGTATTTCTATTTTTATTGTGTGTAAAGCACTTTGTGTAACTCCACTAGAAAAGTGCTATACAAATTAACTTATTATATATTGAATTATTTTTAAGGAAATGTAATTTATACATTTTCTAAATATATCTTCCACGTAAACTAGTCTACATTTGAAAAGTAGTTCCCTTTCCCCTTCTCTTGGCACTGCATTTGCACTGTCGGGGCTGTGAGTGATTAGACAAACATTCTCAAGCAAACGTTCACATTGATGAATCCCACACTTTGCATAGAAATGATCACACTCATTGTTCATGTTCAGATTTGTGGGTACGTACGTTTGATAAATGAGCTTCTTTAGCTAACAGGACACTAGCTCAGATTTGTGTTTGATGCTTTTCTTCACAGTCTTGTTGTCAGCTGCCATCCTTGTCCATCATATTAGGAACGACTGTTTGTTGGAATGACATGTTTGTCCAGAAAGGTCACGGTCTCCTTTTAGTGCTCTAGTTTCCCTAAAAACATATTTAAAAAATAAGTGTGTTGATTTGTTCTTCTAGGGTTGTGTTACTGTTGTCATGGTTGCCAGACTAGTTTGGGGTAATTTGGGCCCTGCGAGATAAGTGCTGTGTGTGTGTGTTGTTTGTCTTATGTTTGACGGACATGGAGCTATTTAATGGCCTGTTTATGTTGCAAGGCGTTCTGGGAAATGAAGAGAAACTTGCCTGCAGTGACTTCCTGTTCTGATGATTATCAATGTCAGGGTTAGGATCCCATTATCAATGTCAGGATCCCATTATCAATGTCAGGATCCCACTATCAATGTCAGGAATCCAGTATCAATGTCAGGATCCCAGTATCAATGTCAGGAATCCAGTATCAATGTCAGGATCCCAGTATCAATGTCAGGATCACAGTATCAATGTCAGGATCACAGTATCAATGTCAGGATCACAGTATCAATGTCAGGATCCCAGTATCAATGTCAGGATCCCAGTATCAATGTCAGGAATCCAGTATCAATGTCAGCATCCCATGATCAATGTCAGGATCCCAGTATCAATGTCAGGATCCCAGTATCAATGTCAGGGATATGTTTCCATTATAAATGTCATCAGAATCAGCTTTATTCACCAGGTGTGTACACATACGAGGAATTTGACTCTGGATTATACAGGCTCATGATGTGCTTATTCATAAAAACCTAAACAAAGGACACTCAACAAGAGTCACCGACTGCAATATACAGAACACATAAATACACATAATAAACAAAAACAATAACATAATAAGACTGATGAGACAATATACAGTACACATAAATACACATAATAAACAAAAACAATAACATAGTAAGACTGATGAGACAATATACAGTACACATAAATACACATAATAAACAAAAACAATAACATAGTAAGACTGATGAGACAATATACAGTACACATAAATACACATAATAAACCAAAACAATAACATAGTAAGACTGATGAGACAATATACAGTACACATAAATACACATAATAAACCAAAACAATAACATAGTAAGACTGATGAGACAATATACAGTACACATAAATACACATAATAAACCAAAACCATAACATAATAAGACTGATGAGACAATATACATTACACATAAATACACATAATAAACAAAAACAATAACATAATAAGACTGATGAGACAATATACAGTACACATAAATACACATAATAAACCAAAACAATAACATAGTAAGACTGATGAGACAATAGTGCAATGAGCAGGGTATAAAAGGTGCTGGAAATAAATATTTTTGTACAGGTATTATTTACATGATGATGGTGGATGTGATCTATATACATGTATATCTACAGTGTGGAGAACAAGTATTTGATACACTGCCGATTTTGCAGGTTTTCCCACTTACAAAGCATGTAGAAGTCTGTCATTTTTATCATAGGTACTCTTCAACTGTGAGAGACGGAATCTAAAACTAAAATCCAGAAAATCACATTTTATGATTTTTAAATAATTAATTTGCATTTTATTGCATGACATAAGTATTTGATCACCTACCAACCAGTAAGAATTCCGGCTCTCACAGACCTGTTAGTTTTTCTTTAAGAAGCCCTCCTGTTCTCCACTCATTACTTGTATTAACTGCACCTGTTTGAACTAGTTACCTGTATAAAAGACACCTGTCCACACACTCAATCAAACAGACTCCAACCTCTCCACAATGGCCAAGACCAGAGAGCTGTGTAAGGACATCAGGGATAAAATTGTAGACCTGCACAAGGCTGGGATGGGTTACAGGACAATAGGCAAGCAGCTTGGTGAGAAGGCAACAACTGTTAGAAAATGGAAGAAGTTCAAGATGACGGTCAATCTCCCTCGGTCTGGGGCTCCATGCAAGATCTCACCTCGTGGGGCATCAATGATCATGAGGAAGGTGAGGGATCAGCCCAGAACTACATGGCAGGACCTGGTCAATGACCTGAAGAGAGCTGGGACCACAGTCTCAAAGAAAACCATTAGTAACACACTACGCCATCATGGATTAAAATCCTGCAGCGCACGCAAGGTCCCCCTGCTCAAGCCAGCGTATGTCCAGGCCTGTCTGAAGTTTGTCAATGACCATCTGGATGATCCAGAGGAGGAATGGGAGAAGGTCATATGATCTGATGAGACAAAAATAGAGCTTTTTGGTCTAAACTCCACTCGCCGTGTTTGGAGGAAGAAGAAGGATGAGTACAACCCCAAGAACACCATCCCAACCGTGAAGCATGGAGGTGGAAACATCATTCTTTGGGGATGCTTTTCTGCAAAGGGGACAGGATGACTGGATCGTATTGAGGGGAGGATGGATAGATGAGGCCATGAGATCTTGGCCAACAACCTCCTTCCCTCAGTAAGAGCATTGAAGATGAGTTGTGGCTGGGTCTTCCATCATGACAACGACCCGAAACACACAGCCAGGGCAACTATGGAGTGGCTCCGTAAGAAGAATCTCAAGGTCCTGGAGTGATCTAGCCAGTCTCCAGACCTGAACCCAATAGAAAATCTTTGGAGGGAGCTGAAAGTCCGTATTGCCCAGCGACAGCCCAGAAACCTGTATGGAGGAGTGGGCCGAAATCCCTGCTGCAGTGTGTGCAAACCTGGTCAAGAAGTACAGAAAACGTATGATCTCTGTAATTGCAAACAAAGGTTTCTGTACCAAATATTAAGTTCTCCTTTTCTGATGTATCAAATACTTATGTCATGCAATAAAATACAAATTAATTATCATTATCATACAATGTGATTTTCTGGATTTCTGTTTTAGATTCCGTCACTCACAGTTGAAGAGTACCTATGATAAAAATGACAGACTTCTACATGCTTTGTAAGTGGGAAAACCTGCAAAATCGGCAGTGTATCAAATACTTATTCTCCCCACTGTATATCTAGTGTAATGGAGCAGAGTGCAAACGATGCTGGAATGAATAAATAAGTAATTTTTGTCATTGTCAATGTCCCTTTATTAATCAATGTCAGGATCCCAGTATCAATGTCAGGAATCCAGTATCAATGTCAGGAATCCAGTATCAATGTCAGGATCCCAGTATCAATGTCAGGATCCCAGTATCAATGTCAGGAATCCAGTACCAATGTCAGGATCCCAGTATCAATGTCAGGATCCCAGTATCAATGTCAGGATCCCAGTATCAATGTCAGGATCCCAGTATCAATGTCAGGATCCCAGTATCAATTTATGTTTGTTATTCACTTTAAAATGTACGTTTTTTTCATGTACTGTATGAATCAGATGGAGTCAGGTGTTGAAGGGTGGAGACAGGTGTTGAAGGGTGGAGACAGGAGTTGAAGGGTGGAGACAGGTGTTGAAGGGTGGAGACAGGTGTTGAAGGGTGGAGACAGGTATTGAAGGGTGGAGACAGATGTTGAAGGATGGAGACAGGTGTTGAAGGGTGGAGACAGGAGTTGAAGGGTGGAGACAGGTGTTGAAGGATGGAGACAGAGTTGAAGGGTGGAGACAGAGTTGAAGGGTGGAGACAGGTGTTGAAGGGTGGAGACAGGTGTTGAAGGATGGAGACAGAGTTGAAGGGTGGAGACAGAGTTGAAGGATGGAGACAGAGTTGAAGGGTGGAGACAGTTATTGAAGGGTGGAGACAGGTGTTGAAGGATGGAGACAGGTGTTGAAGGGTGAAGACAGGTGTTGAAGGGTGGAGACAGGAGTTGAAGGGTGGAGACAGGTGTTGAAGGGTGGAGACAGAGTTGAAGGGTGGAGACAGGTGTTGAAGGGTGGAGACAGGAGTTGAAGGGTGGAGACAGGTGTTGAAGGGTGGAGACAGAGTTGAAGGGTGGAGACAGTTATTGAAGGGTGGAGACAGGTGTTGAAGGGTGGAGACAGAGTTGAAGGGTGGAGACAGGTGTGGAAGGATGGAGACAGAGTTGAAGGGTGGAGACAGGTGTTGAAGGGTGGAGACAGGTGTTGAAGGGTGGAGACAGAGTTGAAGGGTGGAGACAGGTATTGAAGGGTGGAGACAGGAGTTGAAGGGTGGAGACAGGAGTTGAAGGATGGAGACAGATGTTGAAGGGTGGAGACAGTTATTGAAGGGTGGAGACAGAGTTGAAGGATGGAGACAGAGTTGAAGGATGGAGACAGGTGTTGAAGGGTGGAGACAGGTGTTGAAGGGTGGAGACAGGTGTTTGAAGGGTGGAGACAGGTGTTGAAGGGTGGAGACAGGTGTTTGAAGGGTGGAGACAGGTGTTGAAGGGTGGAGACAGATGTTGAAGGGTGGAGACAGGTATTGAAGGGTGGAGACAGGAGTTGAAGGGTGGAGACAGGTGTATGAGCGTGTAGTCAGGAGTTTTACCACTGGACCAATGTTCCAAACCAATGTTGTTTTTTTTGTACAGGGGACATGTGTACTCTAAACAGACTGTCCAATCCTCTTAAAATAAATATAAAAGAAAACAACATTTATAAACATCCACATGATCTGTCACCTCATTGACCAAACACCACATCCCCTCGTGTCCTGCTGACAAAAAGCCTGAGGTCTCCCATCGGTTAGGGACTGGTGAATACTCTCCTCATTCAGGCTTCCCAGCACATCCACACACCACTGTATGACCAGGGAGAGAGATGACCAGGGAGAGAGATGACCAGGGAGAGAGAAGACCAGGGAGAGAGAAGACAAGGGAGAGAGATGACCAGGGAGAGAGATGACCGGAGAGAGAAGACCAGGGAGAGAGAAGACCAGGGAGAGAGAAGACCGGAGAGAGAAGACCGGAGAGAGAGAAGACCAGGAAGAGAGATGACCGGAGAGAGAGATGACCAGGGAGAGAGAAGACCAGGGAGAGAGAAGACCAGGGAGAGAGAAGACCAGGGAGAGAGATGACCGGAGAGAGAGAAGACCAGGGAGAGAGAAGACCGGAGAGAGAGAAGACCAGGGAGGGGAGAATTGGCAGAATGAGATAGACAGTTGATGATAAATCTTTGTTTGTGTGTCTTTCAGTGTTTGTGTCTGTGAATGTCTCTGAGGGTTTGTGTGTGTGTGTGTGTGTGTGTGTGTGTGGGTTTGTGTGTGTTTATGTCTCTGAGGGTTTGTATGCAGCTTGTATGCACAGTCATTCTCTCTTTCTCCTCCAACTGCTTCCACTGTTCTTCTGGTGCTGTCTCTGACCACACCTTCCCAGTCTCTAACCACACCCTCCTGGTCTCTGACCACACCCTCCCGGACTCTGACCACACCCTCCTTGTCTCTGACCACACCCTGACTGTGTGTGTATGTGTCTATTGGGAATAGTGAAAAGCTCTCTAGTTGTTAAGTTTGTTTATATCCAAACCCACTCCCAGTCCCTCCCTGGCCTCACTCCATGGCCTCACTCCCTGGCCTCACTCCCTGGCCTCCCTCTCTGGACTTCCTCCCTGGCCTCCCTCCCTCTCTCTATTTGACACCGAAGTTGCTGACTGTGGAAAAAGTGATTTGGACGTTTATGGGCCAAGTATTGGCCGAGAGCTGCAGACTGTGTGTGTCTGTCTGTGTTTAGGGACTAATGAACACACACACACACCGTGCATGAGCCTGTCCATGGGGACAGTTATTGCAGTGTGGTAATGCTATCACCTCCTCAGTACTGTCACAACCTCTAAATAACCCAGACCGGATGTCTGTCTCCCTGTGTCCGGGTGTTTTACCTGGATGACATATATTAATATATTAACAAATCACTATATGTTTACAGATTTATCACAATAATAGTAAATTGAGCACTGTTTTGACCACTGGACCACCTAATGACCACTGGACCACCTTATGACCACTGGACCAGCTTATGACCACTGGACCACCTAATGACCACTGGACCACCTTATGATCACTGGGCCACCCAATGACCACTAGATGACCTAATGACCACTGGACCACCTAATGACCACTGGACCACCTTATGATCACTGGGCCACCCAATGACCACTAGATGACCTAATGACCACTGGACCACCTAATGACCACTGGAGCCCCCTATGACCACTGGGCCCCTCTATGACCACTGGGCCCCTCAATGACCACTGGTCCACCTAATGACCACTGGACCGCCCTATGACCACTGGACCACCCTATGACCACTGAAATATTCTATGACCACTGGATGCATGGTTGTTTCATCAAACTCCTGACAGATTCAGGAGAGGTAAAGAGCACTGTGTTTATATAGGAACTAAGACATACTCAAGACTCCTTTTACAGACACCCAATATGTCTTAAAAAGTCTCTACAGGGCATTGAAATCAGGAAATACCTTCTGATGAGTTTCTCCTTCCCAGCGTGATGGTAGCCAATAGGAATAGCCCACCACAACTACTACACAATATTCTGGACCAGTAGACTGGTAATGGTGGACGGGTGGACCAGTAGTCTGGTCGGGGTGGGTGGACCAGTAGTCTGGTCAGGGTGGGTGGGTGGACCAGTAGTCTGGTCAGGGTGGGTGGACCAGTAGTCTGGTCGGGGTGGGTGGACCAGTAGTCTGGTCAGGGTGGGGGACCAGTAGTCTGGTCGGGGTGGGTGGACCAGTAGTCTGGTCAGGGTGGGGGACCAGTAGTCTGGTCAGGGTGGGGGACCAGTAGTCTGGTCAGGGTGGGTGGACCAGTAGTCTGGTCAGGGTGGGTGGACCAGTAGTCTGGTCGGGGTGGGTGGACCAGTAGTCTGGTCAGGGTGGGTGGACCAGTAGTCTGGTCAGGGTGGGGGACCAGTAGTCTGGTCAGGGTGGGGGACCAGTAGTCTGGTCAGGGTGGGTGGACCAGTAGTCTGGTCAGGGTGGGGGACCAGTAGTCTGGTCAGGGTGGGGGACCAGTAGTCTGGTCAGGGTGGGGGACCAGTAGTCTGGTCAGGGTGGGGGACCAGTAGTCTGGTCAGGGTGGGGGACCAGTAGTCTGGTCAGGGTGGGTGGACCAGTAGTCTGGTCAGGGTGGGGGACCAGTAGTCTGGTCAGGGTGGGGGACCAGTAGTCTGGTCAGGGTGGGTGGACCAGTAGTCTGTCTCCTGTGTTCATTTTACTGTCCCAGCTCCAGTGTTTGTGTCAGGGTCAGAATCAATATGTTACGTAATTGTGTGTGTGTGTGTGTGTGCGCGTGTGCGTGTGTGTGCATGCATGCCTGTGTGTGTGCATGTGTGTGTGTGTGTGGGTGTGTAAGCAGGATCAGATAAGCTACTTTGTTCTCACAGACCTGCTTCCTCATCCTCACAATACTTAATGTCCTTCACAAAACAAGTGTGTGTATGTGTGTATGTGTGTATGTGTGTATGTGTGTATGTGTGTATGTGTGTATGTGTGTATGGGTGTATGGGTGTATGTGTGTTGTTTTTTTAGAGAGCAGACAGCCACGAGATGTGTTTTCATAGTGAACAAGAGACCCGGTCTCTTTCTCCCTGCCTCACTCTTTCTCCCTGTCTCACTCTTTCTCCCTGTCTCACTCTTTTTCCCTGCCTCACTCTTTCTCCCTGTCTCACTCTTTTTCCCTGCCTCACTCTTTCTCCCTGTCTCACTCTTTTTCCCTGCCTCATTCTTTCTCTCTGTCATTCTTTCACTCCTTCTCATTCTCTCTTTTCTTTTACACTGTGTCTGTGTCTCTCTGTGATTGTATCCTATTTGTCTGACCTGTAAAGATGTGAAGATTCCTGTGGTCTCAGGGAGTGTCTGGTGCACACAGCACACATGGAACACTCAATTCTAAACCTAACACTTAAGCCTGCAAAAAGTGCAATTTTTGTAAAAGGGGACAGGAAAAACATCCCAGGTAGACAAAAGTTTCTGATTTATATATATACACCTCTGCGATATGACATCCGACAACAATCTGGACTCTTCTGACGTTACGGTTTAATGTGTCACATCCCCTCCTACTGTTCAGTTTACTGTGTCACATCCCCCTCCTACTGTTCAGTTTACTGTCACATCCCCCTCCTACTGTTCAGTTTACTGTGTCACATCCCCTCCTACTGTTCAGTTTACTGTCACATCCCCCTCCTACTGTTCAGTTTACTGTCACATCCCCTCCTACTGTTCAGTTTACTGTGTCACATCCCCTCCTACTGTTCAGTTTACTGTCACATCCCCTCCTACTGTTCAGTTTACTGTGTCACATCCCCCTCCTACTGTTCAGTTTACTGTCACATCCCCTCCTCTGTTCAGTTTACTGTCACATCCCCCTCCTACTGTTCAGTTTACTGTCACATCCCCTCCTACTGTTCAGTTTACTGTGTCACATCCCCTCCTACTGTTCAGTTTACTGTGTCACATCCCCTCCTACTGTTCAGTTTACTGTCACATCCCCTCCTACTGTTCAGTTTACTGTCACATCCCCTCCTACTGTTCAGTTTACTGTCACATCCCCTCCTACTGTTCAGTTTACTGTCACATCCCCTCCTACTGTTCAGTTTACTGTCATATCCCCTCCTAGAATCAGTGGCCAGTCCATTTCATGTCATTCTAACATGCTCAGCATGTCGCAGCAGGAACTGGGATTTGGCAGGCTTTGTTTTTCCACTCTGTGTGTCCACTGGAGTCCCTTCACTTTGTGTCATGAGTTGTTGCTCAAAGATGGTGAGGTCATGACAGAGGAGAGTTGATGCTGAGAGAGCAGTGGGCAGCAGTACATGTGCATCGGACAGCAGTTTAAACCACTGGAAAACCCCAGGCCACCACCTTCCCCTTTCCCGGTATATTTGTCTGGTGCCGTTTCCCATCAGTGACAGGATTGGCCAGGACAGCTGTCTTCCAGGATGGTGTTCAACACAACATTGTTGTTTTGGAATTATTTTCCTGTTTGTGGCCTGCATGTTAGTTTTCATGATTGTTGACATTCTCCTTGAGTTTGTCATCAACAAGCTGTTGCCATCAAAAGGATCGATGCAGGCTGCCTGTTTAGGCTGTAAACCCAAGACAATTTTGTTCATTAAAAGTCTGTCAGTGCTTTTCTAAGATACAAAAACTGGTCAAAAGTCTGTCAAACCACTCTCAAAGTTGTTTAGGTTACTTGTTTTGCTCAGTCAATCAGTATGTCTGTCAGCCAGCTCTGTTAGTCAAGACCGCATGGCTGACTGGCTGTTTTCATGGGACAGGATTGGAACTTCCAGCTCTACGTTTCTCCTCCATCAATGAAGACTGTATTTTATGGGACCCCCCCCCCCCCTTTAGTGCCCACAGCTGCTCTTTTCACTCTAGCTTGAACCAGATGACATGACACACATACAAACACACACGCTTTGGCTTGTGTGAGTTGTTGGAAACACAAAGCTGAAATTGGCCAGAAGTTCAGGGGTTAAATGTCACATAGTGTCACAATAGAGTCACATCCAGGCTCTTATTACCTTCCCTTGTGTGTGTGTGTATGTCTGAGTGTGTGTGTGTGGTCTGAATGACTTAGGTTTTTACTCACTGAGTGTATGTCTGTGTGTGTGTGTGCATGTATGTGTGTGTGTACGTGTGTGTGTGTGTGTGTGTACATGTGTGTGTATGTCTGTGTGTGTGTGTCTGTGTGTGTGTGTGTACATGTGTGTGTATGTCTGTGTGTGTGTCTGTGTGTGTGTGTACGTGTGTGTATACTTCATTAAACTATGTTTCCTGCAGGGTGAAGCCAGCTCCCTGGAAAAGCCCTCTGATTGACTGAAGCAGAACAGCTCTTTCTGTGACTGGAGAAAGTGTAATTGGCTGAGAACTCAAGCATGGAGGCACACCACCCTGGAGCAACCCCAAATCCTTAGCCTTCAGGTAGGAAGTGAACCTGTATGTTTCCTGGCTGCTATCTGCAGGGCCAATCATGACTGAATTCTCTGTCATAAAAAAATATGTTTTACAGATAATTGGCCTCGCCTCTTTGATGACCATGATGTCAGTTGACGTGGCCAATAGGAGTAGCCCTGCTGTGACTCCTCCTGCCTCTCTCAGCCTTAACTCCTCCCACAACCACAATGTCCCCAGGCAGGGGTTGACCACGCCTCCTAAGTGTCGTAAGAAGTACGCTCTGACCAGCATCCAGAGTGCCATGGGCCTGGGAGATGGAACAACACCTTCATCATCATGTAACAACCCCAAACTGACCAAGAATGGGGTCAATGCCCTGCGCAAAGCAGCAGAGCAGCAAGACCACAACGAGAACTCAACCTCTGACCGTGGCTCAACTGAGGTCCACAACACGAACATCAGTGACATCACCAGAGCAGATCCACTCTACAATGTGAAAACCGACATCCACCTAAAAATGGATGTGAACAGAGACGCCGACGACTGGGATGACATCAGTGTCCTGTTTGAGAAGGAAATGGAGAAGGACAAAGTTGGGGAAGAGGAGAAGGAGATTGAGGAGCAAGAGGAGGAGGTGGAGAAGGAGGAGGAAGAAGAGGAAGAAAAGAAAATGGAGGAAGAAGAGAAGGAGATTGAAGAAGAAATAGAGGAGGAAAAGATGGAGGAGGAGGAAGGAGATGAGGAAGGAGATAAGGAAGGAGATAAGGAAGACAGCGAGGAAAGATATGAGGAAGACAAGAGACCTCTAATGATGAAGAGTGAGAGTATGGATGAGGACTGGGTCAAAGGTCAATTCAATGACCCAGACCTCTTCTCCAGCCTCACGTTTCTCAAATTGGTTGAAGACTCTCCATGTCCTCTTCCTACCTCCACACACAGCCCCCTCTTCCCTCTGGCCTCGTACTCCTCCTCATCCTCCTCTCCGGTGATGAAGGAGTGTGCTGGGATGTGGACAGACTGTGGTGTAGTCACTCCAGGTGATGATGATGATGATGATGATGACTCAGGATGGACTGACCTGTCTGAGGAGTGTACCCCACCGCTGTACCCCGGTAGGCCTTTAGGGAAAAATGTACAATTATGCTGTTTTAGAGTTGCGCTTGCTTTTAGGTTTAGGCATTACGGGTTATTGGGTTAAGGTTTGGTTTAGGTTAGGGTTAGGTTTAGGGCTAAGGGATAGGGAACATGGATTTGATCAGGGTTAAGTTACAGGTTCCCACAAAGTTTTCCTAACACTCCCTCTCTTTCTCTCTCTTTTCCTCTCTCTCTCTTTCTCTCTATTTTCCTCTCTCTCTCTCTCTCTTACTCTCTTTTCCTCTCTCTCAGCCTCTTTCTATCCCACTCTCTCTCTTTATTGCACTGTCTAAATGGAAATTGTTTAATTACAATATAACATAAAAGTAATAATAATAAAAAGTGTCAACAGGGTAACCTGTAGACAAAAAAGTTCAAATCATTGTTCATTCATTCATTCATTCATCTTCTTTCGCTAATCCGGGGCCGGGTCGCGGGGGCAGCAGTCTAAGCAGAGATGCCCAGACTTCCCTCTCCCCAGACACTTCCTCTAGCTCTTCCGGGGGGACACCGAGGCGTTCCCAGGCCAGCCGGGAGACATAGTCCCTCCAGCGTGTCCTAGGTCTTCCCCGGGGTCTCCTCCCGGTGGGACGGGCCCGGAACACCTTCCCGGGAAGGCGTCCAGGAGGCATCCGTAACAGATGCCCAAGCCACCTCAGCTGACTCCTCTCAATGTGGAGGAGCAGCGGCTCTACTCTGAGCTCCTCCCGGGTGACCGAGCTTCTCACCCTATCTCTAAGGGATCGCCCAGCCACCCTGCGGAGAAAGCTCATTTTCGGCCGCCTTTATCCGGGATCTTGTCCTTTCGGTCATGACCCAAAGCTCATGACCATAGGTGAGAGTAGGAACGTAGATTGACCGGTAAATCGAGAGCTTCGCCTTGCGGCTCAGCTCTTTCTTCACCACGACAGACCGATACATCGACCGCATTACTGCAGAAGCTGCACCGATCCGTCTGTCAATCTCCCGTTCCATCCTTCCCTCACTCGTGAACAAGACCCCTAGATACTTAAACTCCTCCACTTGAGGCAGGCACTCTCCACCAACCAGAAGTGGGCAAGCCATCCTTTTCCGACTGAGAACCATGGCCTCAGATTTGGAGGTACTGATTTTCATCCCAACCGCTTCATACTCGGCTGCAAACCGTCCCAGTGCATGCTGAAGGTCCTGGTTTGAAGGGGACAACACGACAACATCATCCGCAAAGAGCAGAGACGAAATCGTGTGGTCCCCAAAACTGACACCCTCCGGCCCCTGGCTGCGCCTATAAATTCTGCCCATAAAAATGACTAACAGAACCGGCGACAAAGGGCAGCCCTGCCGGAGTCCAACATGCACTGGGAACATGTCTGACTTACTGCCGGCAATGCGAACCAAGCTCCTGCTCTGGTCGTACAGGGACCTGACAGCCCTTAGCAAAGGACCCAGGACCCCATACTCCTGAAGCACCCTCCACAGGATGCCGCGAGGGACACAGTCGAAGGCCTTCTCCAAATCCACAAAACACATGTGGATTGGTTGGGCAAACTCCCATGAACCCTCCATCACCCTGTAGAGGGTATAAAGCTGGTCCAGTGTTCCATGGCCCGGACGAAAACCACACTGTTCCTCCTGAATCCGAGGTTCTACTATCGGCCATATTCTCCTCTACAGAACCTTGGCATAGACTTTCCCGGGGAGGCTGAGAAGTGTGATCCCCCTGTAGTTGGAACACACCCTCCAGTCCCCCTTCTTAAAGAGAGGGACCACCACCCCGGTCTGCCATCCCAGAGGCACTGTCCCCGACCGCCACGCGATGCTGCAGGGGCGTGTCAACCAAGACAGCCCCACAACATCCAGAGACTTGAGGTACTCAGGGTGGATCTCATCCACCCCCGGTGCCTTGCCACCGAGGAGTTTCTTGACTACCTCAGTGACTTCAGCCCGGGTGATGGACGAGTCCACCTCTGAGCCCTCAGCCCGACGACATCCCCAATTGAGGTCAACAGCTGCCCACCTCCACTGTAAACAGCGTTGGTAGGGCACTGTTTCCCTCTCCTGAGGCGCCGGACGGTTTGCCAGAATCTCTTCGAGGCCAGCCGATAGTCCTTCTCCATGGCCTCACCGAACTCCTCCCAGGCCCGTGTTTTTGCCTCCACAACCACCCGGGCTGCAGTCCGCTTGGCCTGCCGGTACCCGTCAGCTGCCTCAGGAGTCCCACAAGTCAACCAGGCCTGATAGCTTGACGGCATCCCTTACTTCCGGTGTCCACCACCGGGTTCGGGGATTGCCGCCTCGACAGGCACCGGAGACCTTAAGGCCACAGCTCGACAATGGAGGTGGAGAACATGGTCCACTCGGACTCAATATCTCCAGCCTCCCTTACAGTAAGCTTGGGTCTGCCGAGTCTGTCCAGCTTCCTCCCCCGCCATCGGATCCAACTCAGGTGGTGATCAGTTGACAGCTCTGCCCCTCTCTTTACCAGAGTGTCCAAGACATACGGCCGCAGGTCAGATGAAACGACAACAAAGTCGATCATCGACCTACGGCCTAGGGTGTCCTGGTGCCACGTGCACTGATGGACACCCTTATGCTTGAACATGGTGTTCGTTATGGACAAACTGTGACTAGCACAGAAGTCCAATAACTGAACACCACTCAGGTTCAGATCAGGGGGGCCGTTCCTCCCAATCACGGCCCTCCAGGTGTCACTGTCGTTGGCCACGTGGGCGTTGAAGTCCCCCAGTAAAACGATGGAGTCCCCAGTCGGAGCACTTTCCAGCACCCCTCCCAGAGACTCCAAGAAGGTTGGGTACTCTGCAATGCCGTTCGGCCCGTAGGCACAAACAACAGTGAGAGACCTATCCCCGACCCGTAGGCATAGGGAAACGAACCTCTCGTTCACCGGGGTAAACTCCAACACATGGCGGCAGAGCTGGGGACTATAAGCAAACCCACACCAGCCCGCCGCCTCTCACCATGGGCAACTCCAGAGTGGTGAAGAGTCCATCCTCTCTCAAGGAGTGTGGTTCCAGAGACCAAGCCGTGCGTAGAGGTGATCCCGACTATCTCTAGTCGGAACCTCTCAACCTCACGCACAATCTCAGGCAGCTTCTGCCTAGTCAGGCCTCTTCCCTGTCCTGCCACCTCAGATCTCTTGGTCGTCCCCCACCTACTGGAGGGCAGCGCCTGCCCAGTCAGGCCTCTTCCCTGTCCTGCCACCTCAGGTCTCTAGGTCGTCCCACACCTACTGGAGGGCAGCTCCTCCTCAGTGGTGGAACCAGGTTCGCTTTAAAGCTGGGAGAGTCCCTGCTCACTTTCAGAAAACACCTGAAAAGTTTTCAAAACTGTCTTCTTTCTGGCACTGACTTGGCCATAGCTACTTCATTAAGGTGCAGTTACCAACTCTAGTCCCTTTGGATCAGAGTGTTTGCTAAATTACTGATGTATGTAGATATTAAACAGACTTGAACTAAACTGAAGTTGTTCCCGTTCTACTACATGCCCTTGGGACTGTCCGTGGGAATGCCCTTGGGAATGCCCTTGGGACTGTCCGTGGGAATGCCCTTGGGAATGCCCTTGGGACTGTCCGTGGGAATGCCCTTGGGAATGCCCTTGGGACTGTCCGTGGGAATGCCCTTGGGAATGCCCTTGGGACTGTCCATGGGAATGCCCTTGGGACTGTCCATGGGAATGCCCTTGGGAGTTGTCTTTATTCATATCTCTGTCTCTCTCTATCGGACTCTCTTGCTCACTCTGTCTTTCTTCATCCGTCTCTCTCTCTCTCCACCCCCCCCCCCCCCTCTCTCTCTCCCCCTCGCCTCTGTGACGGCATGCTGTTAGGTCAAACCATAACAGACAGTCTGAGGGGTTGCTACAACAACGGTGTAGCTTTGAATGTGCCTGGAAGGAGAGAAGGAAGGAAGAAAACAGATTCCTCTTGAGAGCAGGACAGGAAGAAACAGTTGATTTAGTTTATTCTCCAGCAGACACAGCTGCAGGAGATACATACAGCTTTTCCTCTCCTCACTCTCTCCTGTCTTCCTCTCTCCTGACTGTCTCTAAGGGCTAGACAGTGTCTAGGTAGTAGCTAGCCAGCTGTACTGAGCATGATGCTAGGTAAAGACTACATGCTGGCTATAGTGATTATCAACTATGATGGTAGGTACCCACTCACCTACCGTGATGAGCTGCTGATTGGCATGGTGATACTGAAATGTGCGTAACCAGGGGATGTACAATGGTTGCAGAGATTAAAACTTTGGGTCTCTGTTCCTGTGAACTTTTGTCAGTGTCTGTGTGCAGCAGAGTAAGGATGTTTGTGTGTGTTTTCAGCTGTGCTCTCTTCTGTACTGTTGTGGAATGGAGACACATACTGGCACAGGCTGACCGCTGTCTCTGCTAGTATCGGTAGCTGCTAGTAACTGTTTGTATGCAAATCTGTCTTTATTAGGGTAAATTCTAGCTGAATGCTAGCTGAGGCTATTGTATGCTAGCTGAATATTAACTAAGGCAAAGAAATGCTAGCTGAATGCTAATATAGGCTGATGAATGCTAGCTAAATGCTAGCTTTGGCTAGTTCAGTGATTTACTGCACAAAGATGTGAGCCAGAACAGCAAAGAAATCTGTTCCTTTACCTATCTCACTTTGTCTCTCAGAAAGCTTTACACACACACACACACACACGCAGGCAAACATCCTTTACTGTGACCTATTTTCTATTTTCAGTGATAGTTGAGATCCCATAATGCTTTGCTGCTTAGCCCCCCTTTCTTCTGTTAAGACACACACCCTATGTTGGCATTGTGTGTGTGTGCTACTGGCAGCCAGGGTTATATCAGCCCCCAGGTCATGTTGATAGGCAGCTCATATGTCATCATTACAATAAAACACAGACTCCTAGCTGCTAGGAAGCCTAATAATGCCTCATTTCACATTTATGACTGTTCACAGGCCCAAACACACCTGTGTAGGGTTATGATGGCTGTATATGTTTGGAAGACTGATTATTTATTTTAAAAAGGTTTGACACAAATATTCAAACAGGCTGTTTGTTCTTTAGCTAGCTAGCATGTGTTAAACGTTAGACCTACTCGCCTAGCATATGTGTAAAGTTAGACCTACTGCCTAGCATATGTGTAACATTAGACCTACTGCCTAGCATATGTGTAAAGTTTGACCTTCTGCCTAGCATATGTGTAACGTTATACCTACTGCCTAGCATATGTGTAACGTTAGACCTATTGCCTAGTATATGTGTAACGTTAGACCTACTGCCTAGCATATGTGTAACGTTATACCTACTGCCTAGCATATGTGTAACGTTAGACCTATTGCCTAGTATATGTGTAACGTTAGACCTACTGCCTAGCATATGTGTAATGTTAGACCTATTGCCTAGTATGTGTGTAACGTTAGACCTACTGCCTAGCATATGTGTAACGTTAGACCTACTGCCTAGCATATGTGTAACATTTGTGTGTGTGTGTGTGTATGTTAGACTTCTGCAGTGATCCGGGCTGTTCGGCAGAGGCAGAGCTTCCTCCAGGATGGAAGAGGATCACAGACAAGGCTGGTATCTACTACTGGCATATTCCTAGTGGAGCCACTCAGTGGGAGATGCCAGCACCCAGACACCCTTCACCCAGAGACGATGGCTCCACCTCCCCAGTACCAGACACACTGCCAGAATACCAGGTGCAGCTCATTTATTGCATTTTGGTAATTTTAGCAGACTGCTGTGTCCTGAGAGACCTGTCACATACCGGTCATTAAAAGGACACTTTTCTTCATCATTAAAATCATGAACAAATGAACAAGTAGCTGTTGTACTAGACACAGGGATCTCTCCACCGCTGTCACCTCCAGAACAGAGGCTTGAATTAAAGCATAATGTGTGTGCGCGTGTTCACGTATGTTTGTGCATGTGTGTGTGTGTGTGTGTGTGTGTGCGCACATGCGTGTGTGGGCGCGCGTGTGTGCGTGTGTGTGTGTGTATCTAGGGTGAGTTGTACGAAGGATTGTCTCCCCGGTCTGGCAGCACCACCTCTGACAGTTTGCTGGAGCCCCTCCCACTCTCCGCCCACTCCAGTCTTCCCTCAGGCGGATTCGTTAACAGCTGCTACTTTGTAAGTTTCGCTTTCCCTATTGTCTTCTCACAGCCCTGCAAATGTTTAGGATTGTTTCAGCAGAACTTTACTCCTAGTGAATGGAAATAATAGACATTGGCTAACTTCCTGCCTCTCTCTGTCTCTCTCTTTGTCTCTCTGTCTGTCTCTCTCTTTGTCTCTCTCTCTGTCTGTCTTTCTCTGTCTCTCTCTTTGTCTCTCTTTTTATCTGCCTCTCTCTGTCTGTCTTCAGCCTCGCTCTTCCTCTGTAGAGGTTGAACCTGGCCATTCTGAACCTCATATCGAAGATGATGACAAGGTATTACTCTAACTCCTATACCTCAAATACCCCTATACCCCTATACCTCTATACCTCTATACCTCTATACCCCTATACCTCTATACCCCTATACCTCTATACCCCTATACCTCTATACCTCTATACCCCTATACCTCTATACCTCTATACCCCTATACCTCTATACCCCTATACCTCTATACCTCTATACCACTATACCTCTATACCCCTATACCTCTATACCTCTATACCTCTATACCCCTATACCTCTATGCCCCTATACTCCTATACCTCTATACCTCTATGCCCCTATACTCCTATACCTCTATACCTCTATACCTCTATACCTCTATACCTCTATGCCCCTATACTCCTATACCTCTATACCTCTATGCCCCTATACTCCTATACCTCTATACCTCTATACCTCTATACCCCTATACCTTTATACCTCTATGCCCCTATACCTCTATACCCCTATACCTCTATACCTCTATACCTCTATGCCCCTATACCTCTATACCCCTATAGCTTTATACCTCTATGCCCCTATACCCCTATACCTCTATACCCCTATACCTCTATACCCCTATACCTCTATACCTCCATGCGCCTATACCTCTATACCCCTATACCTCTATACCTCTATGCCCCTATACCTCTATGCCCCTATACCTCTATACCTCTATACCCCTATACCTCTATGCCCCTATACCTCTATACCTCTATACCCCTATACCTCTATACCCCTATACCTCTATACCCCTATACCTCTATGCCCCTATACTCCTATACCTCTATACCTCTATACCCCTATACCTCTATACCTCTATACCTCTATACCTCTATGCCTCTATACCCCTATACCTCTATACCTCTATACCTCTATGCCCCTATACCTCTATACCCCTATACCTTTATACCTCTATGCCCCTATACCTCTATACCCCTATACCTCTATACCCCTATACCCCTATACCTCTATACCTCTATGCCCCTATACCTCTATACTCCTATACCTCTATACCTCTATAACTCTATGCCCCTATACCTCTATACCCCTATACCTTTATACCTCTATGCCCCTATACCTCTATACCCCTATACCTCTATACCTCTATACCTCTATGCCCCTATACCTCTATACCCCTATACCTTTATACCTCTATGCCCCTATACCCCTATACCTCTATACCCCTATACCTCTATACCCCTATACCTCTATACCTCCATGCCCCTATACCTCTATACCCCTATACCTCTATACCTCTATGCCCCTATACCTCTATGCCCCTATACCTCTATACCTCTATGCCCCTATACCTTTATGCCCCTATACCCCTATACCTCTATACGAAGGATGGTGAGAACAAAAAAAAACAGCCCACAGACCACCTCCAAAGACCTACAACATCATCTTGCTGCAGATGGTGTCACTGTGCATCGTTCAACAATTCAGATTACTTTGCACAAGAAGCTGTACGGGAGAGTGATGCAGAAGAAGCCTTTTCTGCACACATGCCACAAACAGAGTCGCTTGAGGTATGCAAATGCACATTTGGACAAGCCAACTTCATTTTGGAATAAGGTGCTGTGGACTGATGAAACAAAGATTGAGTTATTTGGTCATAACAAGGGGTGTTATGCATGGGGTGTTATGCAAGAAAAACACTTGCTAACCACAGTAAAACTTGGTGGAGTTTCCATCATGCTGTGGGGCTGTGTAGGCAGTGCCGGTACTGGGAATCTTGTTAAAGTTGAGGGTCGAATGGATTCCACTCAATATCAACAGATTATTGAGAATAATGTTGAAGAATCAGTCACAAAGTTGAAGTTACGCCGGGGCTGGATATTTCAACAAGACAACGACCCAAAACACTGCTCAAAATCTACCCGGGCATTTATGGAGAGGAACAAGTGCAATGTTCTGGAATGGCCATCCCAGTCCCCAGACCTGAATATCATTGAGAATCTGTGGGATGATTTGAAGCGGGCTGTTCATGCTCGGCAACCATCAAACCTAATTGAACTGCAGATGTTTTGTAAGGAGGAATGGTCCAAAATACCTTCATCCAGAATCCAGACATTAGAGGCTATTGGAAGCGTCTAGAGGCTGTTATTTTTGCAAAAGGAGGCTCTACTAAATATTGATGTGTTTTTTCAGTTGCGATGCCCAAATGTATGCACCTAATTTCCTTTTTATGCATATTGCACATTTTCTGTTCTTCCAATAAACCTAATTTCACTACTGAAATATTACTGTGTCCATCAGTTATTTGATAGATCAAAATGAAATTGCTGATCCAAACACCCAATTATTTATAAATATATAATGGAAATTGTCAGGGGTGCCCAAACTTTTTTATACAACTGTATGTATACAGTATCTCACAAAAGTGAGTACACCCCTCACATTCTTACAAATATTTGATTGTTTCTTTTCATGTGACAACACTGAAGAAATGACAGTTTGCTACAATGTAAAGTAGTGAGTGTACAGCTTGTATAACAGTGTAAATTTGCTGTCCCCTAAAAATATCACAACACATAGCCATTAATGTCTAAAACGCTGGCAACAAAAGTGAGTACACCCCTAAGTGAAAATGTCTATATGTATATATATTTCTGTCTTTGATGATGTGAGTATGGTGGAAATAATGTTGGTTTTGATCTGTTTACTTTGTGTAGAAGCAGGTGTGTGGTGATATTGGACCTGTAAATGGAAGAAAGATTGACAGTGAGGTTTGGAAGGCCAGTACCTACAAATACAACCACAGCACAACCGTAACTCAAACACAACCACTACACAACCCTAACACAAACACAACCACAACCTTAAACACAACTGCAACACAACCCTAACTCAAACACAACCACAACACAACCCTAACTCAAACACAACCACAACCTTAAACACAACTGCAACACAACCCTAACTCAAACACAACACATCCCTAACACAAACACAACCACAACCCTAACTCAAACACAACCACTATGCAACCCTAACTCAACCATAGTTCCTTCATTTTACGCTGTACTCTGTCATAACGTGTGATATTTGTCCATCCCTCCAGCTTGCTCTATTGTCTGTCAGGTTGTTAAAGTTGCAGAATGTTGCTGGCTAATGTATGTGATGATGTCCTATTTGTGCGCCAGGATCTAGAGGCTGCCATAGTCAACCCTGACCCCAGCCTGAAGGAGTTTGAGGGAGCTACACTCCGATACGCATCGCTAAAACTACGGTAACATGCAGGCCTACCAGGTTGGGAGATGGCAGTTAGAGGATCTGACCAGTAACCAAAAGGTTGTTAGATGGAGTCCCTGAGCTGGCAAGGCAGTGAAACCTCCTCACTCCCTGTGTTTTGCTGCAAACGAAAATGTGTCCCAGTCAACAAACCTGCCTCAACATGAATTTCTCTAAAATGACTTTCTTGGCTGAATTTCTTCAGCCATGAGGATGAAGTGATGCCCAATGACACATTGATTTCATTGCCCCCTCCCCCCTTCTATCCTAACTACCCCAGGACTCCTCTGCTTTTGGAAGAGGACCCTAACAGTGTTAACAGAAACCCGGAGGCCAAGGTGAGAACTAAACTTACACTGTCCCTCTGTGGACAGACTGAGTTCTACCTATAATATGCTGCATGGACAGTCCTTCAGGTGCCCCTGGGTCTAGTACTGGGTGGAGTCTGGAGTCTAGTACTGGTTAGAGTCTGGGGTCTAGTACTGGTTAGAGTCTGGGGTCTAGTACTGGTTAGAGTCTGGGGTCTAGTACTGGTTAGAGTCTGGGGTCTAGTACTGAGGTTGATGTCTCTTTGTGAAAAAAGTGTGTCACTGTGTGAAAATGTGTGTCTCTGTGAAAATGTGTGTAGTGTTTTGCTGTGCGGTCTCTGGGCTGGGTTGAGATGGCAGAAGAGGATCTGTCGCCAGGGAAGAGTAGTGTTGCCGTTAACAACTGTATCCGACAGCTGTCCTACTGTAAGAATGACATCAGAGACTCTATTGGCATCTGGGGAGAGGTGAGACAAAGAGCTCTCTGCATCATGATCTTTCTGTCCATCACCATCAAGCCAATATCCAGGCATAACGTGTCTCTGTGTGTGTGTGTGCAAGGATATGTATGTATCTATATGTAAATACACGTGTGCGTGTGTGTGTATATATATATATATATATATATATACAAACCCGATTCCAAAAAAGTTGGGACACTGTACAATTGTGAATAAAAACAGAATGCAGTGATGTGGAAGTTTCAAATTTCAAATTTTTTATTCAGAATACAACAATACAACATACAACACATATCAATGTTTAAACTGAGAAAATGTATCACTTGAAGGGAAAAATTATTTTAAATTTCATGGCATCAACACATCTCAAAAAAGTTGGGACAAGGTCATGTTTACCATTGTGTGGCATCCCCTCTTCTTTTTATAACAGACTGCAAACGTCTGGGGACTGAGGAGACAAGTTGCTCAAGTTTATGAATAGGAATCTTTTCCCATTCTTGTCTAATACAGGCTTCTAGTTGCACAACTGTCGCCAAATGTTTTCTATGGGTGAAAGATCTGTTTTGGGGGAATTGGTGATCCTCTGCCCATCTTGACTTCTGAGAGACACTGCCACTCTGAGTGACTCTTTTTATGTCCAATCATGTTGCCAATTGACATAAAGAGTTGCAAATTGGTCCTCCAGCTTTTCCTTATCTGTACATTTAACTTTTCCGGCCTCTTATTGCTACCTGTCCCAACTCTTTTGGAATGTGTAGCTCTCATGAAATCCAAAATGATCCAATATTTGGCATGACATTACAAAATGTCTCACTTTCAACATTCAATATGTTATCTATATTCTTTTGTGAATTAAATATAAGTCTATGAGATTTGTAAATTATTCCGTTCCTTTTTTACTCACAATTTGTACAGTGTCCCAACTTTTTTGGAATTGTACACTCACCTAAAGGATTATTAGGAACACCTGTTCAATTTCTCATTAATGCAATTATCTAATCAACCAATCACATGGCAGTTGCTTCAATGCATTTATGGTTGTGGTCCTGGTCAAGACAATCTCCTGAACTCCAAACTGAATGTCAGATTGGGAAAGAAAGGTGATTTAAGCAATTTTGAGCGTGGCATGGTTGTTGGTGCCAGACGGGCCATTCTGAGTATTTCACAATCTGCTCAGTTACTGGAATTTTCACGCACAACCATTTCTAGGGTTTACAAAGAATGGTGTGAAAAGAGAAAAACATCCAGTATGCGGCAGTCCTGTGGGCGAAAATGCCTTGTTGATGCTAGAGGTCAGAGGAGAATGGGCCGACTGATTCAAGCTGATAGAAGAGCAACTGAAATAACCACTCGTTACAACCGAGGTATGCAGCAAAGCATTTGTGAAGCCACAACACCCACAACCTTGAGGCGGATGGGCTACAACAGCAGAAGACCCCACCGGGTACCACTCATCTCCACTACAAATAGGAAAAAGAGGCTACAATTTGCACAAGCTCACCAAAATTGGACAGTTGAAGACTGGAAGAATGTGGCCTGGTCTGATGAGTCTCGATTTCTGTTGAGACATTCAGATGGTAGAGTCAGAATTTGGCGTAAACAGAATGAGAACATGGATCCATCATGCCTTGTTACCACTGTGCAGGCTGGTGGTGGTGGTGTAATGGTGTGGGGGATGTTTTCTTGGCACACTTTAGGCCCATTAGTGCCAATTGGGCATGGTTTAAATGCCACAGCCTACCTGAGCATTGTTTCTGACCATGTCCATCCCTTTATGACCACCATGTACCCATCCTCTGATGGCTACTTTCAGCAGGATAATGCACCATGTCACAAAGCTCGAATCATTTCAAATTGGTTTCTTGAACATGACAATGAGTTCACTGTACTGAAATGGCCCCCACAGTCACCAGATCTCAACCCAATAGAGCATCTTTGGGATGTGATGGAACGGGAGCTTCGTGCCCTGGATGTGCATCCCACAAATCTCCATCAACTGCAAGATGTTATCCTATCAATATGGGCCAACATTTCTAAAGAATGCTTTCAGCACCTTGTTGAATCAATGCCACATAGAATTAAGGCAGTTCTGAAGGCGAAAGGGGGTCAAACACAGTATTAGTATGGTGTTCCTAATAATCCTATAGGTGAGTGTATATGTATATTGAAAAATTAATATGAATTGGTTTTCTTTGCATTATTTGTTTTCAATGCATCTTTTTTTAGTTATTTTACCAGTTGTTTTCTACAAATACAACTGGTAAAAATACAACTGTGTGTGTGTGCATGTGTGTGTGTGTATGTGTGTGTGTGTGTGTATGTGTGTGTTGGTCTGTGTGTATACATGTGTGTGCATGTGTGTGTGTATGTGTATATGTGTGTGTGTATATGTGTATGTGTGTGTGTATATATATGTGTGTGTGTGTATATGTGTGTGTGTTTATGCATATGTGTGTGTGTGTGTATATGTGTGTGTGTGTGTATATATATGTGTGTGCGTGTATATGTGTGTGTGTGTGTGTGTATGTGTGTGTGTGTGTGTGTGTGCAGGGTAAGGACATGTTTCTGGTGCTGGAAAACAACATGTTGAATCTGGTTGATCCAATGGACCACAGCACTCTTCACTCTCAGCCAATAGCAAGCATCCGTGTCTGGGGCGTTGGTCGTGACAATGGCAGGTGAGTCACCATGACAACCAAAGCCAGAAATTAAATGTTTTCAAAGAGGGATTCAGAAATATACCTATAGGAGGATAGATGTCCAGGTTGGCCGCCCTGAGTGTTACAGAACCCTCTAGTCTGTCCATGACCTTTGAACCAGAGCAGTGTGTTTGTGTGTGTGTGTGTGTGTGTGTGGTCTCTCTTCAATAACTGTCTTCCTTTCTCTCTTGCGGCATTGGACAGAGAAAGGTAAAACCATGTTCTCACTCCTCCCCCTCTCATTTCTACCTTTCCTTCTGTGAATATCTATCATACAGTTTCACACAATTTTTTTAATTAGATTAAATAAAAAGCAACTTCTTAAAACTCAACACTGGTATTATTTGGTCGACCAGTGTGAATGATAAAGGTAAAGGTCAGACAGTATCCTGGCCAATGGGAAGCTTCTGTCCCTGTAGCTAAGACTGTGATGGAAAAGTGTGTGTCTCTGCTTTCGGAGGCAGAAGCCCCAGTCACTGTCTCTTTCTGTTGTCTTGTAAAGGTCAGGTCATCTGTCCATGTGACCACTGTATTTAAAGACTCACACACTTTCCTGTCTTCTTCTTCCCTCCTCTCCTCTCTTCCCCTCTCCTCTCCTCCCCTCTCCCCTCCTCTCCTCCCCTCTCCTCTCCTCTCCTCCCCTCTCCTCTCTTCCCCTCTCCTCTCCTCCCCTCTCCTCCCCTCTCCTCTCCTCTCCTCCCCTCTCCTCTCCTCTCCTCTCCTCTCCTCTCTTCCCCTCTCCTCCCCTCTCCTCCCCTCTCCTCCCCTATCCTCTCCTCCCCTCTCCTCAGGGACTTTGCGTATGTGGCCCGGGATAAGGACACGAGGGTTTTGAAGTGTCATGTGTTCCGTTGTGACACTCCAGCAAAAGCAATCGCTACCAGTTTGCATCTAATCTGCTCTAAGGTCAGGAACATACACACTAACCCCTCCATACTGACCCTTCTGCACTAACCCCTACTCAGTTACCCCTCCATACTAATCCCTCCACACTAACCCCTACTCACTTACCCCTCCATACTAACCCCTACACACTAAATCCTACTCATTTACCCCTCCATACTAACCCCTCCACACTAACCTCTACTCACTTACCCCTCCACACTAACCCTACTCACTTACCCCTTCTGCATTAACTCTTCCACACTCACCCTTCCGCACTAACCCCTACTCAAACACCCCTCTACACTAACCCATCCACACTAACCCCTACTCACTCATCCCTCCACACTCACCCTTCCACACTCACCCTTCTGCATTAACCCTTCCACACTCACCCTTCCGCACTAACCCCTACTCAAACACCCCTCTGCACTAACCCATCCACATTAACACCTCCACACTCATCCCTCCAGACTGCACAGTACACTAACCTGCTGGTGTTTTGGAGACACAGGTTGAATGGATATCAGAAGTCTAAAGTGGTTATAGTAACTAATGTCACTTCCTCTGTAGATCATGTCAGAGCGTAAGCATGCTAAAGCTTTGTCCAAAGGCATGGCGCTCCAGGACAGAATGCAGTCAGGACCAGACTTACCACTACAAGGTACTTTATAACTCTATCACTATATTCTATGAAGCTATATTATACTTCACTGTATTACATGTAATTATTATTTAAATATTCAATTGTTTTACTCTAATCTACAATATTTTGCTGTAGTCTGTTATGATATTCTGTTCTAAAGTGTATAATTTTCCAGTGTGTTGTTCTGTTCTGTATTCTGCTCTACTATACTGTATTCCTGTCTACTCTGCTATATATTCCTCTGCAATTCTACTCTACTTTATTAAATTATACTGTATTCTACTCTGCTATATATTCCTCTGCAATTCTACTCTACTTTATTAAATTATACTGTATTCTACTCTGCTATATATTCCTCTGCTATTCTACTCTACTATATTAAATGATTCTGTATTCTACTCTGCTATATATTCATCTGCTATTCTACTCTACTTTATTAAATTCTACTGTATTCTACTCTGCTATAAATTCCTCCGCTATTCTACTCTACTTTATTCAATACTACTGTATTCTACTCTGCTATATATTCCTCTGCTATTCTACTCTACTTTATTAAATTCTACTGTATTCTACTCTGCAGTGATTTTGATTCAGTGATTTTCTGTTTTACTCCATACTATACTATCTACTATTCCGTGTGTCTGTGTGTGTCTGTGTGTGTTTGTGTGTGTCTGTTTGTGTCTGTGTGTGTCTGTGTGTGTCTGTGTGTGTCTGTGTGTGTCTGTGTGTGTTTGTGTGTGTCTGTGTGTGTCTGTTTGTGTCTGTGTGTGTCTGTGTGTGTCTGTGTGTGTCTGTTTGTGTCTGTGTGTGTCTGTGTGTGTCTGTGTGTGTTTGTGTGTGTCTGTGTGTGTCTGTGTGTGTCTGTTTGTGTCTGTGTGTGTCTGTGTGTGTCTGTGTGCGTCTGTGTGCGTCTGTGTGTTTCTGTGTGTGTCTGTGTGCGTCTGTGGTCATCAGAGTTCCCTACTCCAAAGACAGAGTTGGTTCAGAGGTTCCAGCTTCTCTATCTAGGTGTGATGCCTGTGGTCCGACCGGTTGGTGAGTCTCATACACACAGTTACACACACTCACACAAGTCAGGAGACACACAACCCACCAACAGAGTTTGTGTCCGACCTCTGACCTCTAGGCATGGACATAGTGAACAGTGCGGTCGACAGTTTGATTGGTGCGTCCAGCAGAGAGGCGTGGACAGCTGTGAACCTCAACGTGGCGGACGCTACTCTTACCGTTAGCAGCCTGCAGGTGACCTCTGTGACCTCTTGGTGACCTCTCATCTTCTCGTGCATTAGGATGAGGAACCTGGCATTTTGGACTTGATATCAAATGTTTAAAATAAGTCATCTTCAAATTACATGTTTTTTTCATATCTGTTTACATGTTTGACTCAAATATGAAAGCACTTATATTTATTCATATAAAACACTTATATTTATTCATATAAAGCACTTATATTTATTCATATAAAGCACATATCTATTCATATAAAGCGCTTATATTTATTCATATAAAGCGCTTATATTTATTCATATAAAGCACTTATATTTATTCATATAAAGCACATATCTATTCATATAAAGCACTTATATGAATAAATTCTGTTCTACATACGTCATATGAATAAATGCTGTTCTACATACATCATTCTTGTGCCTCAGGAGGAGCAGAAGGAGGAGGTAGAGGAGGAGGTGCTGGTGGAGTGCAGAGTGCGGTTCCTGTCGTTCATGGGTATAGGGAGGGACGTCCACACCTTTGCCTTCATCATGGATGGAGGGAGACGTCACTACGACTGCCACGTGTTCTGGTGTGAACCAAACGCCGGCCAGGTGTCGGAAGCCGTCCAGGCAGCCTGCATGGTGAGGCCGCTGTGTAGTGTGTGTGTCATTATCATTACCATTATCATAATCATTACCATTACAATTATCATTACTATTACTATTGAAATTATCATTACCAATATCATTACAATTGTCATTACCATAATCATTACAAATATCATTACCATTATTATTATCAGTACCGTCACTATTACCATTATCATTATTTTGTAAATTATCATTAACATTACTCTTACAATTATCATTGCTGTTACTATTATCCTTACTATTACTATTATTATTGTCAATACATGACTATTATCATTTCCATTACTGTTACCAATGCATCACATTTTCATTACCATTAATATTATCATTACATTATTATTATCATTATCAATAATATGCAGGTACATTATCATTACCATCATAATTTTTTCATGCATTTTCATTTTTTAACATCACTTTAGATTCCACAATATGATGGTATTTGGACATAGACACTTGATCCTGTTTCTGCTGATATCAGCCAAATGCCCTGTCCCCATACTGGGAGCTTTACTCTTTAATTCCACCTTCAGACCAATATTCTTGGCTATTTATAACATTTGCACTCTTAATATGTTCCCCCGGCACAGCCAGAAGAGGTCTGGTCACCCCTCTGAGCCTGGTTCCTCTCTAGGTTTCTTCCAAAATGTTGGCCTTCTTAGCCACTGAAATTCAACACTGTAAAAGCACTTTGTGACAACTGCTGATGTAAAAAGGGCTTTATAAATACATTTGATTTAACATCTACTCCAAAGTTGGCTTGTTGGTTTGTGCAGTAAGCCATCTTAGAAATTATAACTGTTAAAACCTGAGACCAAAATTCCAGTTGAGATTCTTTCTGTCTCACTGCCTCTAGTTGAGATTCTTTCTGTCTCACTGCCTCTAGTTGAGATTCTTTCTGTCTCACTGCCTCTAGTTGAGATTCTTTCTGTCTCACTGCCTCCAGTTGAGATATCAGAAGTGTCTGGTGGCCCGCCCTCCATCCCAGAGACTCCTCCCCTCCTGCAGCTGTGGCTCCTCCTCTCCACGTGGCTGTAACCATGGTAATGGTGTTGTGGGAGGAGACTCTGTGTCCCGGCGTGTCTCTACCAGTGTGAAGAGAGGCGTTCTCTCCCTCATAGACACCCTCAAACAGAAGAGGCCACCGCCCACAGCCAGTGACACGACACAGTAACCAACGGAAACCAACGTGACTGTGACCGCACACCCTATTTTAACTAGGGGAACCAATAACATGACAATGCTACACCCACGTTACCATGGAAACAACAACTCTAGCCCAGTAAAGTCATGCCCCCCCCCCTTTCACAGGGAACCACCTCCAGCCTGAACAACTAACAAGCATGACATAGCAGGATGATGGAGAGAGAATAAGAATGTGAACTTTCACCTAATGTTCCTTGCTTGTCTGTCTCTGTCTTCACGGTGTGCATGAAGTCTTTACATCCACATGGACCTCCCAACCTGCCCTGTTGTCTCTCATGACCCCCCCAAACCCCCCTAGTCAGTAATGACCCCCCAACTCTCCTCTAGTCTCCAATCCGCCCCGTAGTCACTAATGACCCCATGGTACTATAAGTTATCCCTGCTGTCCTGGCTTTAATCCGAATCTGGCTGTATCTTCTTCCTCATTTAAAAGGCATTCATTCACCGTCCTCCTCTATAAGGGCTAGTAATCAATACTGTCAGTCTGAGCTCTGGGAAAGAGTGTGGGTTATACTGGCTTATTTAAAGATCAGTCAGTTGTTTAGATCCAAACACATCCATTATGTTAATCGTTTCTGAGTTGACTTCCACCTGATCTCTGTGCCATAATCAACTAGTCTGGACAGGACAGTCTAAACGAGAGGTGATCTTTCACCCGGAACAAGTTTGTGCCACTTCCGGTTTTTGGAGAAAATCAGGAGGACCGAATGGTTTTATATTTGAATGTTTTTTGTTGTTGCCTCTCTTCTTCGCCCATTTCTTCTCTGTCTTCGATACGTTACTCTGGCCTGTTCATGTCAGTGTTGGTCCTCCAGGAGTGCATTTCTGGAGTGTGGAAAAGAAGAAGAACCTTATGACTGTTGAGATGGATGCCCTGCCTGTCCCTTCAACCAAGACTTCTGTTGCAGTAGGAAGATACTGTGTAATCGAGCAGTGTGTGTGTGTGTGTGTGTGTGTGTCTTGCATTTATCACCTGTATAAGCTATCTTTATTTTCTGATGCATGTTTATTGTAGCTAGGTCCCAGAAGACAGCTGGTGCCTAAGGTAAAAAGGTCTAATTTGGGACACAGTATTGTTTTGATTAGAGGTCTGTCTATCCTAAACACCCCATAATGATAATGGGTCAGACGGTCTGTCTATCCTAAACACCCCATAATGATAAACGTCAATGTGTTGGAGATAACTTAAAGCAGAGAACCATTATGAAAGTGGAGAAATGCAGAAACATTCAAATTATTCTATTAATATTAGACCAAGTATTTTCAATCGGTTTAATTGATGGATGTTATCAATGCATTCTGTGGGCCCGTGGTTCATATCACCAGTCAACAGAGTGACACATCTGGTAGCCTTGCATGCCCTTGGACAGAAAGTTATATTTTATTTATTCTATTTTATAACAGTATATTATATCTAGATGGTATTACAACACTCACAATCACTCTTCACTCACCAGTAGAACTCCATGGATTCAAGTCAAATTGTGTCCTATTCCCTATACTGTCCCATGAGTCTAAAGTAGTGTACTATATAAGGAATAGGGTGTCATCTCTCCATAGGGCTCTGGTTAAAGTAGTGTACTATATAAGGAATAGGGTGTCATCTCTCCATAGGACTCTGGTTAAAGTAGTGTACTATATAGGGAATAGGGTGTCATCTCTCCATAGGGCTCTGGTTAAAGTAGTGTACTATATAGGGAATAGGGTGTCATCTCTCCATAGGACTCTGGTTAAAGTAGTGTACTATATAGGGAATAGGGTGTCATCTCTCCATAGGGCTCTGGTTAAAGTAGTGTACTATATAGGGAATAGGATGCCATTTGACTGGCATGCCATGTTTGAGAATGACAGACAGGCTTTGTAACCATGACAACATGTAATAAAACAAGACCAAGGCCTCCATGTGTTGCCTTCAGTGTGCTCCCCAGCTCTTCACCAGTTCAATGTAAACATCTGAATTAAAGCTTATTGAAACTGGAATCCTTTGTATGTCTGTGTGTCTGTTTGTGTGCTTGTCTGGACATTTCGGTTTATATTTCTAATTTTGTGTTTGATTGTTTCCTGATTTAGGGAAGGGGGTCTGGTTATAGATGTGGAGGGGTGGGGGTCTGGTTATAGATGTGGAGGGGTGGGGGTCTGGTTATAGATGTGGTGGGGTGGGGTTCTGGTTATAGATGTGGAGGGGTGGGGGTCTGGTTATAGATGTGGAGGGGTGGGGGTCTGGTTATAGATGTGGAGGGGTGGGGGTCTGGTTATAGATGTGGAGGGGTTCTGGTTATAGATGTGGAGGGGGTCTGGTTATAGATGTGGAGGGGTTCTGGTTATAGATGTGGAGGGGGTCTGGTTATAGATGTGGAGGGGTTCTGGTTATAGATGTGGAGGGGTGGGGGTCTGGTTATAGATGTGGAGGGGTTCTGGTTATAGATGTGGAGGGGTTCTGGTTATAGATGTGGAGGGGTTCTGGTTATAGATGTGGAGGGGTTCTGGTTATAGATGTGGAGGGGTTCTGGTTATAGATGTGGTGGGGTTCTGGTTATAGATGTGGTGGGGTGGGGTTCTGGTTGTAGATTTAGAGGGGTGGGGGTCTGGGATAGGTTTGGGTACAGCTGGTTGTGGCTTAGTTTTCACGGTGAGGGGTTTTGCTGTCCCTCTAGCAGTTCTATTTTCACCTGTTTTAGTTCCAACAGTTCCTGTTCTAAAGGTTTGGCCCTTTATAGTTCTTTCAATTATGTCTCTATGAGGATGCTGTCTTCCCTTGGCTGGTCTCTTCCTGGAGCCTTGAGGGTGATGTTTGGCCTTACCCCTCCTCAATTTTGTCCGCATCCCCTGCACCCCCTCCTCCGTTTCCTCCTTTTCTTCATCATACTCTCCGTCTTCTCCTTCCTCTTCCTGTCCTTCCTTCATCGCTTTATCATCTGTCTCTTCTTGGTTCGACAGCTTGCCAATCAATGCCAAGGACTTAACTAAAACAGTAGCACTACTTCCTGGATCTTTACCAATCACAAGCTTTTTCTTTGGGAGGCTGGCCTTCAACTGGCTTTTGTGCAGTGATTGGTCAGTATGGGCTGGGGGGCGATTCTTCCTGTGCTTTTTTTTCTTGGGTGCACTTTGTTGGTTTGGGAGGATGCCAGTCATTAAGCCTTTAGCTGCAGCCCGTGCCAACACATCACGAACTGACAGGACCGGAACCGAGTCAGCCTGAGGAGGAAATACGTGTCAGGGGAAGACATTATACATCCCAACCTAAAGACATTACACATCCCAACCTAAAGACACTACACATCCCGAACTGAAGACATTACACATCCCAACCTAAAGACATTACACATCCCGAACTGAAGACATTACACATCCCAACCTAAAGACACTACACATCCCGAACTGAAGACATTACACATCCCAACCTAAAGACATTACACATCCCGAACTGAAGACATTGCACATCCCAACCTAAAGACATTACACATCCCGAACTGAAGACATTACACATCCCGAACTGAAGACATAACACATCCCAAACTGAAGACATTACACGTCCCAAAATGAAGACACAATACATCCTGAACTCAAGACATTACACATCCCGAACTGAAGACATTACACATCCCACCCTAATGACAACACATCCCGAACTGAAGACATTACACATCCCGAAATGTCTTAAGAATAAATAAACATAAAGGTTTTGTATTGTACTGTAGTAATAAAGGTTTTATAGTTATTGTTGCTGAATAAAGGTATTGTAGTGTAATGCAGTTGAATAATGGTTTTATAGCATAATGTAGGTGAATAAAGGTATTATAGTGTAATGTAGATGAATAAAGGTCTTATAGCATAATGTAGTTGATGTGATTTAATATCATCATATCAGTATCTGCAAAAATACTGCAGCAATTCCCTTTAACCATCACACAGAGAGAGCAAAGCTAAGAAAGAAGGGCTCATTTTTATAGGGCCATTACAGTACAGTAGACGGTAATGTGCTCATTCCTATCCACTCTGATTTGTTCACAAATGCCTTCATTGGCAGCCCAGATATAAGAGTTGTGAAACTGACAACCTGCTAACAACAAACAATATTCATTCTGACAATTTATTGCGAACCTTGAGTGCAAATAGTGTCTGGACAATATATGCGTGTAAAACGCTTGGCAGAAGCAACACACTTGTGAAACAAACATTAATTATGTATAGAATTATACTAAATATCTCTGGGGTACCTGAAATTATGTTTAGTTGTAAAGCGTTGAATTAGCTGTGTCTTTCATTGCAGATGTCTCATTTATGGCCAAAGAAGGTCACAATAATGTATAACCAACAAAATAATCCCAGAGGTGATAGCATGCGATATTGCCAGAAGGAAGTGTATGCTCAGGATGTGGAAGTCATTCCACTAGCCAATAGCTAAGCCCGATTCCAAAAAAGTTGGAACACTGTACAATTGTGAATAAAAACAGAATGCAATGATGTGGAAGTTTCAAATGTCAATATTTTATTCAGAATACAACATAGATGACATATCAAATGTTTAAACTGAGAAAATGTATCACTTTAAGGGAAGAATAAGTAGATTTAAAATTTCATGGCATCAACACATCTCAATAAAGTTGGACCATGTTTACTACTGTGTGGCATCCCCTTTTCTTTTTATAACAGACTGCAAACGTCTGGGGACTGAGGAGACAAGTTGCTCAAGTTTATGAATAGGAATGTTGTCCCATTCTTGTCTAATACAGGCTTCTAGTTGCTCAACTGTCTTAGGTCTTCTTTGTCGCACCTTCCTCTTTATGATGCACCAAATGCTTTCTATGGGTGAAAGATCTGGACTGCAGGCTGGCCATTTCAGTACCCGGATCCTTCTTCTATGCAGCCATGACATTGTAACTGATGCAGTATGTGGTCTGGCATTGTCATGTTGGAAAATTCAAGGTCTTCCCTGAAAGAGACGACGTCTGGATGGGAGCATATGTTGTTCTAGAACTTGAATATAACTGTCAGCATTGATGGTGCCTTTCCAGATGTGTAGGCTGCCCATGTCACACACACTCATGCAACCCCATACCATCAGAGATGCAGAACACAGAACACTTTTCCACTTTGCCACAGTCCATTTTAAATGATCCTTGGCCCAGAGAAAACGCCTGCGCTTCTGGATCCTGTTTAGATACGGCTTCTTTTTTGACCTATAGAGATTTAGCCGGCAACGGCGAATGGTACGGTGGATTATGTTCAACGACAATGTTTTCTGAGCCCATTTTGTGATTTGCATTACAGTATCATTCCTGTATGTGATGTAGTGCCGTCTGAGGGCCCTAAGATCACGGGCATCCAGTATGGTTTTCCGGCCTTGACCCTTACGCAAAGAGATTGTTCCAGATTCTCTGAATCTTTGGATGATATTATGCACTGTAGATGATGATAACTTCAAACTCTTTGCAATTTTTCTCTGAGAAACTCTTTTCTGATAGTGCTCCACTATTTTACGCCAAAGCATTGGGGGAATTGGTGATCCTCTGCCCATCTTGACTTCTGAGAGACACTGCCACTCTGAGAGGCTCTTTTTATACCCAATCATGTTGCCGATTGACATAAAGAGTTGCAAATTGGTCCTCCAGCTTTTCCTTATCTGTACATTTAACTTTTCCTGCCTCTTATTGCTACCTGTCCCAACTTTTTTGGAATGTGTAGCTCTCATGAAATCCAAAATGAGCCAATATTTGGCATGACATTACAAAATGTCTCATTTTCAACATTCTCCATGTTATCTATATTCTATTCTGAATTAAATATAAGTTTATGAGATTTGTAAATTATTCCATTCCTTTTTTACTCACAATTTGTACAGTGTCCCAACTTTTTTGGAATGGGGTTTGTAATACTACAGGGGTCTAAACCCCCTCTCACCTCTCTTGCCAGCAGGGAGATGAAGCAACCATTGGAGTGTTGTGAAGGCTCCAATCGGAAGAACTTTTCTCTGATCCCACTGCTTTCAGACCCAAAAACCACAGAGGGAGCTGGACTTTTCAACCTGAGACACAGAGACAGAGATATTTAAAAAATACAGTATATATTCCCCAGGGCCATCAGCCAGCCTGTGACAGAGGGACACTCATACACACACGTTCACACACACACGTTCACACACATACGTGCACACACATTCACACACACACGTTCACACACACACGTGCACACGTGCACACACACATGTACCTGAAGGGTGGTAGTTTAGGGTGTGTGTCAGACTTCTTTAGGACTCTTGTAACCAGCAGCTCGTTTTCCTCAGGATAAACTGAGCGTGTGCAGTAGACCACCTCCAGAACCATAGGAACTGACAAACAGACATGGTGTTAAGTTGGTCTGACCAGCAGAGGAGAGACATGGTGTTAAGTTGGTCTGACCAGCAGAGGGGAGACATGGTGTTAAGTTGGTCTGACCAGCAGAGGGGAGACATGGTGTTAAGTTGGTCTGACCAGCAGAGGGGAGACATGGTGTTAAGTTGGTGGTTTAACCAGCAGAGGAGAGACATGGTGTTAAGTTGGTCTGACCAGCAGAGGGGAGACATGGTGTTAAGTTGGTCTGACCAGCAGAGGGGAGACATGGTGTTAAGTTGGTCTGACCAGCAGAGGGGAGACATGGTGTTAAGTTGGTGGTTTAACCAGCAGAGGGGAGACATGGTGTTGTGGTGGTTTGACCAGCAGAGGGGAGACATGGTGTTAAGTTGGTCTGACCAGCAGAGGGGAGACATGGTGTTAAGTTGGTGGTTTAACCAGCAGAGGGGAGACTTGGTGTTGTGGTGGTTTGACCAGCAGAGGGGGTTGTGATTCTTTCTCTCTCCACCTATTAGCCAATCAAGAATAATATATTTGGCATTTAAGTGGCACCTGATTAATTTTAATGATATTTTCACAATACTTTCTCCTAATTTAGTGATTATGGCCTTGCCAAAACACAGCCAAACTACTGACCATTACACTGCTCATTCAGTGCCTGGATATCATACTGTTTACAGGCCTGCAAGGACAGAAGGTTAAGTTTGGCCGCAGACACTTACAGGTGAGTGAGTGGGTGAGAAGTTGTTCCTGTTTGGTCATTAGTGTGTGTAGTCTGTTCTGGGCGACGGAACCATGGCACAGGTCCTGGAGCAGATCAGTGTCTGAAAACACACACTCTTTTAGCCCACTCTTTTCCCTCCACCCCCTCCCTCCCCCCTCCACCCCCTCCCTCCCCCCTCCACCCCCTCCCTTCTCACTCCCCTCTCACTCCCCTCCCTCCTGACCTCCTGACCTCCATGTTCAGTTAGGATGGTGTCCAGTGGGTCGTTGCTAGCGGTAACAGAACACTGAGGCAGCAGCAGGATGGCCTTTACTCGCTGAACCGAAGGGTTCCACACGTCCAGTTCCTGGAACCCCTCCTCGAGCACACGGACATCTGGGGAGACAGGTCATGACCTTTACCCTCTACTCTGTGATCTGAGGTCACGTTCTGCTGAAGGTAGTATTCAGTAGTTTCAGTTTGATAGAAAGGGGACACCATGTTACCCTTTAGGGAACACTCTGAAACAGGTGGAACATTTTACCCATCTGTCCAGATTCTACTTCCAGGGGTTCTCCTAAAGGGAAAAATGGTTCTACAGTCAGGGTTGTCAAAAAGTAGTTTGCCCACTATGTGATATTCTGCATATTTGTTTCCTTCACTCCACCCCCAGTCCTCCACCCGCAGTCCTTCACTCCACCCCCAGTCCTCCACCCCCAGTCCTTCACTCCACCCCCAGTCCTCCACCCCCAGTCCTTCACTCCACCCCCAGTCCTCCACCCCCAGTCCTTCACTCCACCCCAGTCCTTCACTCCACCCCCAGTCCTTCACTCCACCCCCAGTCCTTCACTCCACCCCCAGTCCTCCACCCCCAGTCCTTCACTCCACCCCCAGTCCTTCACTCCACCCCCAGTCCTCCACTCCACCCCCAGTCCTTCACTCCACCCCAGTCCTTCACTCCACCCCCAGTCCTTCACTCCACCCCCAGTCCTCCACCCCAGTCCTTCACTCCACCCCCAGTCCTTCACTCCACCCCCAGTCCTCCACCCCCAGTCCTTCACTCCACCCCCAGTCCTCCACCCCCAGTCCTCCACCCCCAGTCCTTCACTCCACCCCCACTCCTCCACCCCCACTCCTCCACCCCAGTCCTCCACCCCCAGTCCTTCACTCCACCCCCAGTCCTTCACTCCACCCCCACTCCTCCACCCCCACTCCTCCACCCCAGTCCTCCACCCCCAGTCCTTCACTCCACCCCAGTCCTCCACCCCCAGTCCTTCACTCCACCCCAGTCCTCCACCCCCAGTCCTTCACTCCACCCCCAGTCCTCCACCCCCAGTCCTTCACTCCACCCCCAGTCCTCCACTCCACCCCCAGTCCTTCACTCCACCCCCAGTCCTCCACCCCCAGTCCTCCCCCAGTCCTTCACTCCACCCCCAGTCCTTCACCCCAGTCCTCCACCCCCAGTCCTCCACCCCCAGTCCTTCACTCCACCCCCAGTCCTTCACTCCACCCCCAGTCCTTCACTCCACCCCAGTCCTTCACTCCACCCCCAGTCCTTCACTCCACCCCCAGTCCTCCACCCCCAGTCCTTCACTCCACCCCCAGTCCTCCACCCCCAGTCCTTCACTCCACCCCCAGTCCTCCACCCCCAGTCCTCCACCCCCAGTCCTCCACCCCCAGTCCTCCACCCCCAGTCCTTCACTCCTCCTCGTCTTCTCTCTCTTACTCTTCATATCATGGTGATTCAGGGTGGTCTGTATGTCTTGTCTCTGTTCAGGGCTGTGGTCGCCGCCACACAGCAGGACCCACCCGGAGCAGGCAGCGGCCTGGACAGCTATATAAGTCACAGTCAGTCCTGAGAAGGACCCGAGTAACAGGACATCACACTGCTCTGACAGCAGGGGGCGCAGCGAGCTCACAGCCAGACACACACTCCTGTCCTAAAGAGAGAGGTTACACATTTTCATTCAAAATATTTTCTGAAACTCTAAATCTAACACCAACCCTTACTTGAACCTAACCCTATCAGTAACCTTAACTCCAAACCCTAAACCTAACCTTATCCCTAGCCTTAACTCCAAACCCTGAACCTAACCCTATTCCTAGCCTTAACTCCAAACCCTGAACCTAACCCTATTCCTAACCTTAACTCCAAACCCTGAACCTAACCCTATTCCTAACCTTAACTCCAAACCCTTAACCTAGCCCATAAACCTACAAAATCCTTGAAGATGAAAATGCTAGATGATGCAAATGTTTGATAATCAGGACAGTTACGTGAATTTTGCTTCTGAAAAAGCTGAACAAGTACATCCACCCTGCCCACACCCAACACCCACGCACACACCCCACACACCCACCCACACACAACCCACACTCACCCCCCCACACACACCCACCCACACACACCTCTGAAGACACACCTGTATGTTGAGTGTGTGTTGTGTCATCAGCGTATTCTGTTGCTGCAGCAGTGTTGAGACATTCTGGCTGAAGACCAGTGTGTCTGAACACAGAGGATCCCTGCAGAACACGTTGCCCTTCAGAGCACTGATGCACTCCACCTCACACACTCCCACACCAGACAGCACCTCACACACACATTCCAAACTACACAGACATCAGAGGAAAAAGAAATTATTGGTTTATCCCCAAAAAATCCTCACAATTATAGTAAAACGCTTGGTGTGTTGGTGTAACTGGTGTGTGTATGTGTTTCTGGTGGTGTGTGTGTGTGTCGGTGTGTGTATCTGATTGGATGTGTGTGTGTATCTGGTTGTGTGTGTGTGTGTGTGTGTGGGGGGGGGGGCACCTGGTGGTGTGTGTGTGTGTGTGGGGGGGGCACCTGGTGGTGTGTGTGTTGACCCATGCGTAGCACGGCAGGCTAGCAGCTCTGTGCTGTCTGGTTCTGATGCTGTCTGGTAGAACACAGGAGATATGCAACAGACCGTTCTTTATCCTGTACCGAGCCAGGGAGGCTGACAGATGTGTCTTACACCTGGACACACACCAACACACACACCATGAACACATGGAACATGGACACACACACCAACACACACACCAACACACACACCAACACACACACACCAACACACACACACCAACACACACACCAACACACACACACACACACCAACACACACACACCAACACACACACCAACACACACACACACCATGAACACATGGAACATGGACACACACACCAACACACACACCAACACACACACCAACACACACACCATGGACATATAGAACATGGACACACACACCAACACACACACCATGAACATATAGAACATGGACACACACACCAACACACACACCATGAACATATAGAACATGGACACACACACTTGAACACACACACCAACACACACACCAACACACACACACCATGAACACATGGAACATGGACACACACACCAACACACACACCAACACACACACCAACACACACACACCATGGACATATGGAACATGGACACACACACTTGAACACACACACCTGTCAAGGCTGTTCTCCACCTCCCTGACTTCTGGCATTTGCCCCTCCCCTTCCTGTGTGGAACGCTGTCTTGGCAGAAACTTCCTGTCCTGAAGGTCGAACAGCATCACCATTACCAACGGCAACAAGTCCTGGGGCTGCAACACATCATCGCCACCATTGCCATTGTCATCCTTCTCTTCATCATTATCACCATGATCATCACCATCATCATCATCATCATTATCATCAAAAACATTATCATCGTCCTCACCATCATCACAATCGCCATAATCATCACAAATATGATCATCACAAACGTCATCATTATCATCACCATCATCCTCTTCATCATCAACATCATCATCTTCATCAATATCATAATGGTCATCCTCATTACCATCATCATCTTCATCAGTATCACCATGTTGATCCTCATTACCATCATCATCTTCATCATCTTCATCACCATCATAATGTTTAATGAAAGGATGTAATATTACTGTGTTGTAGTGTGTAAAGTGATGATAGCAGTACTGTGTTGTAGTGGGTGATTTTATTATAGCGGTACTGTGTTGTAGTGGGTGATTTTATTATAGCAGTACTGTGTTGTAGTGGGTGATTTTATTACAGCAGTTCTGTTTTGTTGTGGGTCATGTGATGATAACAGTACTGTGTTGTAGTGTGTAAAGTGATGATAGCAGTACTGTGTTGTAGTGGGTGATTTTATTATAGCGGTACTGTGTTGTAGTGTGTGATTTTATTATAGCAGTACTGTGTTGTAGTGGGTGAATTTATTACAGCAGTTCTGTTTTGTAGTGGGTCATGTGATGATAACAGTACTGTGTTGTAGTGGGTGATTTTATTATAGCAGTATGGAATGTACATGACTAGCGACGTCTACATTGTCATAATGCGTGATCAGAATTATAGATGAATAGATTAGGGGCTATTATAATTTTTTGGGGTCCATTTCAGATCCGGGGCTATTCATAAAAGAGACGGGGCTATAGCCCCAGACGCCCAGGGCTAACGACACCACTGTCGTAGTAGATCATGTTATGATAACAGTTGTGTGTCGTAGTGGATAATGTTATAACAACAGTAGTGTGTCGTAGTGGATAATGTTATGATAACAGTAATGTGTCGTAGTGGATAATGTTATATCAACAGTAGTGTGTCGTAGTGGATAATGTTATGACAACAGTAGTGTGTCGTAGTGGATAATGTTATGATAACAGTAGTGTGTCGTAGTGGATAATGTTATGACAACAGTAGTGTGTCGTAGTGGATAATGTTATGACAACAGTAGTGTGTCGTAGTGGATAATGTTATGACAACAGTAGTGTGTCGTAGTGTATAATGTTATGACAGGACTCACCATGTGTTGAGTGGTGATGAAACAGCAGTCTGTTATGATATCTTGTAGCAGATCTTGGTCTGGAAAAGATAAGTGCATAACGCACTACAGGTTAGATCGAACAGCACCCCTAGTCTGTCTCCCTCTGTGGTCTGTCTGTCTTTGTCACTTGTCTGTCTGTCTATGTTCTCCTCACATGTGAGAGTGTTGAATGCTAGTTGATAAGCCTGTTTCTGTGAACTTTTATCAGGAGATTCAGGAAGTGGAGCATCAGTTTTCTCCCCATAATGAATCAGACAGTGGTGGATGGGCTTTTCAGCCCGATGTTGCTGGAAGAGGGCAGCCGCCAGGTGATAGACGTCATCAGAGAGTCTACCTGACGGAGGGACTGGAGCTGAGGAGACAAAGGAGGACAGAAATGCAACTGCAATAATCAAAACATTGTGAGCATATATGAACAAATGTTTTGTTCTGTTCAGAAGTAATAATTATGTTTTCATTGAATTAACTATGTCAATGTAGTCCAGAGGTATCCAACTTCATGTTTTCATTCTACCCTCCTAATCAGGGACTTATTTAGACCTGGGACACCAGGTGGGTGACATTAATGATGAGGTAGAACAGAAAAGCAGCAGGCTCCGGACCTCATTGGGTAAGATATGAATACCTCTGGTATAACCTATGGGAAATTAAGACCTTCTAGATGACTGATGTCACGTGTTCAGAAACAACATAGGTACCAAGCCAACTGTTTTCACAACAGATGTTTCTTACCTACAGAAAGGGTAGGAGTTGGGGTGGAGGGAACCTTGGTGGTGGAGGGTGGAGGTGCTGGGGAGGAAGTGAGGAGGTTGTAGTGGGGCTGGGGGTGTGCCTTTTCCTTTAGATCTAGAGTCATTCTATCCTCAGTTATCCCTGAGAGATAGACAAAGGGAAGGGACAGACTTTCCACTGTAACTAGTTGCTGGTGTACAGTGACCTGTTCTATATTATACAGATCTAGACTGACCAAAATGACCTGTTCTATATTATACAGATCTAGACAGACTAAAATGTCCTGTTCTATATTATACAGATCTAAGCTGATTAAAATGACCTGTTCTATATTATACAGATCTAGACAGACTAAAATGACCTGTTCTATATTATACAGATCTAAGCTGATTAAAATGACCTGTTCTATATTATACAGATATAGACAGACTAAAATGACCTGTTCTATATTATACAGATCTAAGCTGATTAAAATGACCTGTTCTATATTATACAGATCTAGACAGACTAAAATGACCTGTTCTATATTATACAGATCTAAGCTGATTAAAATGACCTGTTCTATATTATACAGATATAGACAGACTAAAATGACCTGTTCTATATTATACAGATCTAAGCTGATTAAAATGACCTGTTCTATATTATACAGATATAGACAGACTAAAATGACCTGTTCTATATTATACAGATCTAAGCTGATTAAAATGACCTGTTCTATATTATACAGATATAGACTTACTAAAATGAACTGTCCTATATTATACAGATCTACACTGACTAAAATGACCTGTTCTATATTATACAGATCTAGCTGTAGAATTAACAAGAAAGTCACTAACCTGATTGGACACACCGTTGCATGGGCGACACCCTGAAATATGCTTCAACACCGGTTGAATCCACACCAACAGAACACCTTTAAATCCCTTCAACACCGGTTGAATCCACACCAACAGAACACCTTTAAATCCCTTCAACACCGGTTGAATCCACACCAACAGAACACCTTTAAATCCCTTCAACACCGGTTGAATCCACACCAACAGAACCTTTAAATGTACTCTGGTTCTGGACCAAGGTATGACAACTTCAGTTAACGCTTTACTGAAATCTTCCCTTAAGATAAAATAGTCTGCTCTCCTGTCCGGTCTCTCCTCTCCTGTCTCTCTTTCCTCTCCTGTCTCTCTCTCCTCTCCTGTCTCTATCTTTTTGTCCTGTCTCTCTCTCCTCTCCTGTCTCTCTCTCCTCTCCTGTCTCTATCTCTTTGTCCTATCTCTCTCTCCTCTCCTGTCTCTCTCTCATCCTCCTGATGTGTGAAGTGTAAATACGGAGCCTGTCGTCAGTCAGAGAGGAAAGGTGACCCGACCTGTTTACCCTGGTGGTTGTCAACCTGAGATGACAGGGTGTTATCTGCCCTGCCTAATTGATGCTCCCTGGGGAACAATTCACTCTGAGACAGATAAATACATCACCATGAATTAGAGATGGACACAGTGTCCCATATCACACCCTAACCCCTTTGTAGTGCCCTCCCCAGGCCTAAGCAGTGCTCTCAGGAGGGGATAACTCTAGCCCCACCCACTCTGACCCAGTTATGAGATGCGATACGTGATGGACCGGTCCACTTCTCCAGGGCAGCACTGGCAACCTGACAGAATACAGGTTCATTGTAAAGCTACACCCTTGTGTAAAGCTACACCCTTGTGTAAAGCTACACATTACTCCAAACGGTTTTGGACTGTGACAATTGTTTTGTTGTTTCGGCTTTGGATTCCAGCACTTTGGGTTTGGAATGATACAATGATGATGAGGCTGTGGTGACTGTCAGCTTTACTTTTATTTTTCATCCACACTGAATTAATTTAGAAATTCTAGCGAATTTGTACATAAGTCACTGCATTTTAAGGTTCCTGAAGTATTTGGACAACTGACTTCACTGCTGTTAACTTAATAGGCAGGTTTGTCTGAGTGCATTGTTTATGCACAAGTGAGGTTTGGAGCTTTTGCTTCTCAAGACACTTAAGTACATGTCTATATTGGGCTTGTGTAGGTAGGTCTGTGTGACGTAGCCTGTACCACAGCTGTGCCTGTCTTAGGTTGTCCTGGTGTCAAAGGTGGGATCTTACCCATCGTTGGCTTACCAGCCCTCTTCACTGGTCACATATCAGGCCCAGTATGAGGGAGGAATGGAGGAGGAACCATCTTTTCAGTTTAGTTTCCAGGAATCCATGACTGGTCATCTCTACCCAACCCAACACCAATCTTATCCAGTGACCATTTACTGCATTACTCTAATTACAAAAAACTGTAACTCTAAACCGTTACTTTACCAACTAAAATATCATGTATTCGGATTACAGACACTTTTGAAAAAAAAATGATTACTTTTGGATTACTTCAATTGAAAAAGAATAGTTTGTGTGAAATAATTATGACACGTTGCATTTTTAATTTTTTTATATAGTGTTTTGAAAACATCGTTATTTGAACCAAAATATTGCGCACCTCAATTGTTGGGTGTGATCATCATGTGCGCAAAGGTGGGCGCGCATAACCAGATTAGTGACCGATGAAGCGCTAGTTTTATTGGTAAAAACAAAGTGTATCTATGATAATATAATGCTACCAATCTAAAATGTGATTTATTTATCCACTCTTTCTCAGAACAATGATAGGCGATAGGACTGCCTGGTGTTGTATATGTTTCAAATTTCAAGGTCTTTTTGTCAAACGCACCGTTCAACATCAGCATCAGTTTCTTTTAGATGGATCTCACTGAGATGATGGACATGTTTGGTATATACCACATCATGGTGTTTACCACAAGCAAAAGCTCCAGCTTAGAGATTCGAAGATTAGGCAACTATTTGTTAGATTTTTTAGTTTTATTTGATTGGGACAGTGCATGTTAATGAACAAAACATGGAGTACATGCATGTGTATTTTATTATTATTATATATGTTTTACTTTTATTTGATTGGGACAGTGCATGTTAATGAACAAGACATGGAGTACATGCATGTAAACATGCCGGATTATAAACATTGCAAAATAAAATGTACATCTACAGTCAGTTCATAAATTAGCTAAATCCTATATACAATATTCACACAAGACTACATTCAACTTCACAAACACTAATCCATATACACATTACAAAGAAAAACTATTTAAAGAAGGATAAAACATACTAATGTGTGCAACTTTGATTTGCCCATAGCCATTTCTTCAACTGGACTTTAAAAGAGCTATATGTAGTACATTCTCTTAATGTTAGAGGAAGACTATTCCACAGGTTCCCACCCCGGACAGACAGGACCGTCTGACCGAAGGTGGTGCGCCTGTGAGGTATTATCAAGTCTCCTCTGGTAGAGGCTCGCGTGATCCTCAAAGAATTTTCTTTAGATTTAATAAAGTCCTTCAGAGGTGGCGGAGCGAGGGAGTGAAGGACCGTGTATATCAAACATATTTTTTGAAAATCCAATAGTCTATGTTTTTTTAAAACTTGACAGTGGTGGTGGGATACCTTTTTATATAGGCTTTCTATGGTTTTAAGTGTTGTGGGGCAGGCAAGAGACCAGGTAGTCAAACAGTAATCAAAATGAGAAATAATCATGAAATAAAAATATGTTTTAGCAGCAAAAAAGATTAAATTTGACAACCTTTGCTACTTTTTTTTACATGACTTTTGAAGCAGAGTGTTGAATCAAGGACTACCCCAAGGTATTTAAATTCTGAGACCAGGTGAAGTTCCTCTCCATTCAAGAAGACATTTGATCTGCTTACTTCGACAAAGCGTTTTGAGAAGTACATGCACACAGTTTTTCTGGTGTTCAACATGAGGCATGAATTCTTGAGCCAGTCCTGCACATAGGATAGGGCCACTGTGAGATCAGCAGCTGCTTGTTGGATGGTTTTTGCTTGAGTGTAAATTACTGCGTCATCCGCATACATCTGCGAGAAGACGTTTGGGCATGAATTTGGTAGGTTATTGATATAAAGAGAGAACAGAACCGGCCCAAGGACAGACCCCTGTGGGACACCAACTCCAGAATCTAAACAGGGAGATTTGACACCATCTACTACCACTGTAACATGGTGTTAGCTTCAAGAATTTATCATGACATTTGAGGAGAAAATGTGTTGGGAAGCACTTTGCCAAAGGATGTTGATTTGCATTTGACGCAGCCACCGTCCATACAGGTAGGCCATGTGATCCTGCTTTTGCTTTGCATCTAAGGAAATTGTGGTTATCATTGGCTGCTGACCACATTGAATTTAAGCTAAGAGTGCAGGTGTATAGCCACAGTTTATTTCTTTCATTTGCGTTTTGAAAATCCATCGCTGGTGGCCCTAACAATCACAGGTTACGTTCACACGTAAAATGTATTTGGGTGCGATTGTTCACGATTGCAAACATGCATTCGCATGGGTTATGGGTTTTGCAACGTTTTGACAACGTTTGTGGTTGTGGAGCAAAACATCAGACTACTGCAGATTTAGTGTACATAAATGTATGCAAATTCTGTTTTTGGTCAGCTATGTAAACTCCTAATGTTGATTGATCCCGCAAAATGTGTTCAATTGGTTAAAGGCTATTTCTATTTGTTTTCTAATTCCTCTTAATATTAAAGTAATCTAAAAGTAATTCAAAGTAATCGGATTATGTTACTGAGTTTGAGTAATCAAGAGGTTACGTTACTGATTTCAAATGTGGACAGGAAACTTGTAACTGTATCGGATTACATTTAAAAAGTAACCTACCCAACCCTGGGCGGGGTAAAAGAAAAAAATATCATGAGAGAACTCCACCAGCTCATGACCTTGCTGTAAAACCGAAATAAGTCATTTAACTTGGTGACAGATTACTATTTTACCTTTTGGTTGTTCACTCTTCCATTTGGTCAACTGGGCATGTTAGGTTATTTAGCAGATTTTCTCAATTCATTCCTATCATACATAATAAAAGGATAGGATAGTCATGTATTTATTTTCCAATCAATGTACATAAAACTTTGAGACTTTGAGACTCGAATTTATGAGAGATCAGTTGTTGCTTCTGTTGATGACGAGGCACCCAGTTGATCCTGTTAGACATCACATGCAGAAGACAGAAGATTCATCTGCTTTTGGACAGCGGAACTGAACTGAGCTCATTGATTCCTGCGGTTTGGTAGGACTGTTATCCACACAGAACAAAGACACACACATTCAATTCAAGGATATAGTTGGACCAAACAGAAATTAATTTGGCTTGACTGACTAAACATAATGACTTGACGTGAACAAAAACATATCTTTACAATGACTTTTTTGGTTTTACTGTTCCTTTGAACTGCTCAGTGATTGTACACTTTGAAGGTTATTCTGATATTCTGTCACTAAATAAATATCTGTTCTGTCATTCATCTGGTATATTCTATTCCTTTAACTCCTCCCTACCAAGTGTTTGTGTACTTACCCTTACAAGTGGGTTATATTATGTAGTGATTATGTCCTTTGTTGTAGAGGTCAGGTTGTTCACAGGGAATGGCAATACATCTGTAATGTAATACATCTGTAATCTCCATTTCTTAATGAGAGCAATTCCTGAGATTCAACATGATTTCCTGTATAGTTTTGATCTTATTTTCATACATTCTACAGGATTGTATCTAGTACAACAATTACATATTTGGGGCAATTATTATATAATGTAACACACCAGATCATGAATGTGATGATGATGAGATTATTCAGGTGACATAGACATATGGATGACTGCAGTACACCTCCCTCACCACTGGGGGGAGACATGTACTAAGAACCTAGCAGCATCATTAGTGTAATTTATCACAAGTCTGGTCTAAAACATATATACATGTTCTCCTACCCACGAGAAAACCTTCCCCTAGCCCTGTCCCTCATACAAACCCAGAACCCTAAGTCCTGCCCGTCAAAGAACACCTCCCAAAACCCTTTCCCCCACTTGAAAGTTCCCTCTAAGCCAGGGGCGGACTGGGTGATTTGGAAGCCTGGGCTGGATTCTATCAGACCACAAACAGAGCATGAATGTCCCCCTGCTGAATGCTAGTGCACAACCACCTGATCTACACATCATCACAGTGTCTAACATACAACCACCTGATCTACACATCATCACAGTGTCTAACACACAACCACCTGATCTACACATCATCACAGTGTCTAACATACAACCACCTGATCTACACATCATCACAGTGTCTAACACACAACCACCTGATCTACACATCATCACAGTGTCTAACATACAACCACCTGATCTACACATCATCACAGTGTCTAACATACAACCACCTGATCTACACATCATCACAGTGTCTAACATACAACCACCTGATCTACACATCATCACAGTGTCTAACATACAACCACCTGATCTACACATCATCACACTGTCTAACATACAACCACCTGATCTACACATCATCACAGTGTCTAACATACAACCACCTGATCTACACATCATCACAGTGTCTAACATACAACCACCTGATCTACACATCATCACAGTGTCTAACATACAACCACCTGATCTACACATCATCACAGTGTCTAACATACAACCACCTGATCTACACATCATCACAGTGTCTAACATACAACCACCTGATCTACACATCATCACAGTGTCTGACATACAACCACCTGATCTACACATCATCACAGTGTCTAACATACAACCACCTGATCTACACATCATCACAGTGTCTAACATACAACCACCTGATCTACACATCATCACAGTGTCTAACATACAACCACCTGATCTACACATCATCACAGTGTCTAACATACAACCACCTGATCTACACATCATCACAGTGTCTAACATACAACCACCTGATCTACACATCATCACAGTGTCTAACATACAACCACCTGATCTACACATCATCACAGTTTCCACCATGCAATTCACTTGCTGAAGAAGTTACTAAAGTCAGAACCTCCCTAAAACAAGCAACAGCTCCAACTAGCTGCAGTAAACTGACAAAGCATCTCAAAGGACGACCCCATGAGTGTGGTGATGTCAGTGGAACTCTGAAAGTGCTGGTATTCTTAATTGAGGAAAAACACATATGTATTGAAGGAGCCAGAAATAAAAGCTGATGTTCAGTACTTTGGCCACATTTATCTTTTAATAACATTTTAATAAGCCTTGAGTATGCATCAAAAACAGCAATATGGATTCTACCATTCAAATGCCTATGGAGGGAATTGTATAACCAACTGTTCAACATCCAACACAACAACAGCCATTATTTCGGTCATGGTATGAGGGCTTGGTTATAAAACAGTTTGAAAGAGTTGTTGCTGCAGGATTTCGGGACCAGGAAGGCTTTCCTGTTCACTACACAACAGGGCGTATGTGTGTGTATATATGTGTAATGTTTATGATTGTGTTCAATAATCACTCCTAGGAGGGGGGTGGAGCTTGTGGGTAAGCTGACCTGGAATTTTCACAATTAAGGTGTAATCTTTACTGAAAGCCTCCAGACTGTTCAAACTCCACTTTTTCCACTTTTCCCAGTTTTTTCCAATTGCTAAAATATAATTTGGCAAACTAGGCTGGTTTTATCAAAATACTTAACACAATTCACAAAACCACACACACAAACTGCAAAATACCTCATATATCCTGCAAAATGAAGCACTGCAGCCAAAACTACATATAGCATTATCAAAATCAAACTTTTGCATTAAATGGCACACACTTCATTCATATTACCAGATTTTTGTCTAACCAACTACACGCTGTTGGGCATAATGAAAAGTACTCTCATCATTAGCATGCTTTGCCATAATACTAAAACAGTTCAAATTGTAGAAAATTCTTCAGATTGTTCACATGCACAGAAATATTTGCAGATACACACACATGCTGTTGAAACATGTATTTATTTGTATTTTTCACCAAACAAGTCAGTGCAACATATGCCCATATGGACTGAACAAAAATATGCTCTCAAAAAACAGTAAATTGAAAAAGAAAATTGCAGAACAAATGTGAAGAAAATAATTAGGCAGCATCTTGCCGAGCAGCTGGGTCTGGCCACAACGCCTCGTCCACATCACAGGCAATATCCTCCCCTGCCAGACATCGAGGGAAGTGCCTTGAGTGCCTCTTCCATCCCTGAATCGCACCCACATCAGTCTCATCACATGCCTCTTCCATAGCCTGCACAAGAGGCATGAGCACAAAGGGCTGCCGGTCGTATACCTTCCACCACCGTGCCGAAAAGAACTCTTCTATGGGTTCAGAAATGGTGAGTATGGTGGGAGGTATTGCATGATGAAATGGTGAGTATGGTGGGAGGTATTGCACAAGAAATTACACTGGGAAACAGTGTTGTGTGTAGTGTACTGCAGTCAGTATGATGTTATCCAGTCCACTGGGAAACTGTGTTGTGTGTAGTGTACTGCAGTCAGTATGATGTTATCCAGTCCACTGGGAAACTGTGTTGTGTGTAGTGTACTGCAGTCAGTATTGTACTTACATCCACATATGCTCGTCTGACCATATGCTTGTCTGAAAGTTGTTTCATTCTGATTTGGTTTCTCTTGAGAATGCAAGCCAATGTGGACAGACTGACTCATTGAATGTTGTTGAATGTGGTGTTCTCTTGGATGATGTGGCTTTGAATTTCTCGTAATCTGATTTCATTATTTTCCAAAACCATTTACAACGGCAGCTTCCTGTACCCCGGGTGAAAATGTGGCCCCTCCTCCACCATGGTTGTGTCTCTCAGCCATTCATGAAGTAAACAGGTGTCACCCAACTGATACACTATGACATTGGGTGTACTGCATAGTGTGAAAGACATGTTGGTTACATACCTGTACTCCAGTCTAAATGTCCGGATGACACAGGCGACAGTAAAACGGCTCATGTTGGGCTGCACTTCCTGTCCAGCCTCTCGCTTTGTCAGCCCATGGTTGATGACATGATCAACTAAGGTTGCTCTGATTTCATTTTGAAAGTTGTTGTCTTCTTTGGCCATGAACTCCTCTACCAGCTGTACCCCTACCTCACACTCTTCCTCCTCCTCTCATAGTGCTTACTTCCTGATTGAAGTGGTATCAATGAACCATTGAGGTGTTTGGCCAGGTGGCACATGTATTGGCCAATTAGCTCATGTAGTGTTATTTTGAATGGCAGTGTTTTGAAATGGCAAATGTGACTTTATGTCAGATTGTTGTGTCTTATGCAGAGAACTGTGTTCAGTGCATTTAAAAAGTGCCATTCTGTCTTTACAGTCTCTCTCTCTACTTCTGTCTTTACAGTCTCTCTCTCTCTACTTCTGTCTTTAAAGTCTCTCTCTCTACTTCTGTCTTTACAGTCTCTCTCTCTACTTCTGTCTTTACAGTCTCTTTTTCCATTTCTGTCTTTACAGTCTCTTTTTCTACTTCTGTCTTTACAGTCTTTTTCTACTTCTGTCTTTACAGTCTCTTTTTCTACTTCTGTCTTTACAGTCTCTTTTTCTACTTCTGTCTTTAGAGTCTTTTTCTACTTCTGTCTTTACAGTCTCTTTTTCTACTTCTGTCTTTACAGTCTCTCTACTTCTGTCTTTACAGTCTCTCTCTCTACTTCTGTCTTTACAGTCTCTCTCTCTACTTCTATCTTTACAGTCTCTCTCTCTACTTCTGTCTTTACAGTCTCTTTTTCCATTTCTGTCTTTACAGTCTCTTTTTCTACTTCTGTCTTTACAGTCTCTTTTTGTGCTTCTGTCTTTACAGTCTCTTTTTCTACTTCTGTCTTTACAGTCTCTCTCTCTACTTCTGTCTTTACAGTCTCTCTCTCTACTTCTGTCTTTACAGTCTCTCTCTCTACTTCTGTCTTTACAGTCTCTCTCTCTACTTCTGTCTTTACAGTCTCTTTTTCCATTTCTGTCTTTACAGTCTCTTTTTCTACTTCTGTCTTTACAGTCTTTTTCTACTTCTGTCTTTACAGTCTCTTTTTCTACTTCTGTCTTTACAGTCTCTTTTTCTACTTCTGTCTTTACAGTCTTTTTCTACTTCTGTCTTTACAGTCTCTTTTTCTACTTCTGTCTTTACAGTCTTTTTCTACTTCTGTCTTTACAGTCTCTCTCTCTACTTCTGTCTTTACAGTCTCTCTCTCTACTTCTGTCTTTACAGTCTCTCTCTCTACTTCTGTCTTTAAAGTCTCTCTCTCTACTTCTGTCTTTACAGTCTCTCTCTCTACTTCTGTCTTTACAGTCTCTCTCTCTACTTCTGTCTTTACAGTCTCTCTCTCTACTTCTGTCTTTACAGTCTCTTTTTCCATTTCTGTCTTTACAGTCTCTTTTTCTACTTCTGTCTTTACAGTCTTTTTCTACTTCTGTCTTTACAGTCTCTTTTTCTACTTCTGTCTTTACAGTCTCTTTTTGTGCTTCTGTCTTTACAGTCTCTCTCTCTACTTCTGTCTTTACAGTCTCTCTCTCTACTTCTGTCTTTACAGTCTCTCTCTCTCCTTCTGTCTTTACAGTCTCTCTCTCTACTTCTGTCTTTAAAGTCTCTCTCTCTACTTCTGTCTTTACAGTCTCTCTCTCTACTTCTGTTTTTACAGTCTCTCTCTACTTCAGTTTTTACAGTCTCTCTCTCTACTTCTGTCTTTATAGTCTCTCTCTCTCTGTCAACCTGTGGCAACCTGTTAGCTAGTCAAGCCCTCTACACATAAGCCCACGCTGGTCAAAAACCTGGAGCTTTCTCCAGTTCACTTAGTTTACATTTTTAAGCCTTTTCCAAAATGTAACCCTTTAATAGACTAAATTCCTGAACATCACAGTAGAGGATATTGCAGTTTGGATTGAGTTTCTGTTCCTGTTTACACAACAGAACAGCCTGGTACTTTCTGACACTGGCAGCAGGCGTACTTTGACCTTCAGACGTTTGTCCCGCATGTAATTAACGTCACAATATGAATTAGATTGAAACGTCTTATTCTGTGCTGAATTTGTGATACAGTGTTGAGTTTTATCAGGGTATTTGGGCTGTAATGGCCAACTAAAGACATGAGACCTTGAACAAGTCACAAGGGTACAAGCACTCTGTGTGTGTGTGTGTGTGTGTGTGTGTGTGTGTGTGTGTGTGTGTGTGTGTGTGAGTGTGTGTGCGTGTGAGAGAGAGTAGGTTTGGGTCAGATCTCTCTCTCACTCGTCAGTACTGAATTAGACTCCATTACAAATGTGTAACACACACATACACACACACAGGTTCTGAGAAGGTTGTGGTCTCAGCTGTCATTAGACTGATAAAAGCAAGAACAGTAGCGTTCGTATAGAGAACAAGGTCATTCACCACAACACACTGTAGCTGGTCCATCATCTAATGTGTATGTTTTAGTGTGTGATGTGATGGCTTTGGACAGATTAACATTCTAACAGCTAGAGCCCCCAAATCCACTGGGAGGGGGTGTAGGAAAGAAGACAGACAGAGAGACAGAGAGACAGGCAGGCAGGCAGACAGACAGGCAGACTGACTGAATAAACCAGGAACAGGATAAATAATAATAATGAGACATCATTTCCCCCCCTCCTCTCCCAACAGGTGTTCTGGTTTCTGTGTTCTCTTTCTTATGGGTTCTGCTTGTACTATGTTTTCTTTGTTCTTGAATTGTGTATGTTCTATGTATTCTATGTGTTCTGTGGGTTCTGTATGTTCTATGTTCTCAAAGTGTTCGGTGGGTTTTGCATGTTCTATGTTCTCAATGTGTTTTGTGGGTTCTGTATGTTCTATGTTCTCTATGTGTTATGTGGGTTCTGTATGTTCTCTATGTATGTTCTGTTAAATATTCTATTGACTTGTTGGAAGTCCACTCCCCTTCCCTTTGTCTTGCTTTGTAATGTGTTTGGAGAGTGTGTGTGTGTGTGTGTGTGTGTGTGTGTGTGTTTATACCTGTACGTGTGTGAGTTCGCAGGCTGAAATTACATGGCCTTTACATGGGAGGCCCTCCACTCATGGACAGCATTTACATGGGAGGCCCTCCACTCATGGACAGCCTTTACATGGGAGGCCCTCCACTCATGGACAGCATTTACATGGGAGGCCCTCCACTCATGGACAGCCTTTACATGGGAGGCCCTCCACTCATGGACAGCATTTACATGGGAGGCCCTCCACTCATGGACAGCCTTTACATGGGAGGCCCTCCACTCATGGACAGCCTTTACATGGGAGGCCCTCCACTCATGGACAGCCTTTACATGGGAGGCCCTCCACTCATGGACAGCCTTTACATGGGAGGCCCTCCACTCATGGACAGCCTTTCCTTTGGGGTTAGGCATTTCTGGTTCGGTCAGTGTTAAGCATTAGGGCTAGGTTAAGTTTAGGTACAAATGTTTTTGAGGTTAAGTTAATGTTAGGGTTAGGATTAGGATTAGTAGGAGTTTTTATGAGCAATCAGCTTTGGATAGCTAATGTGTCTGAGTCTGTCTGTGTGTGTTTGTGTCTGTGTGTGTGTGTGTGTGTCTGTGTGTGTGTTCGTGTGTGTCTGTGTTTGTGTGTGTGTGTGTTTGTGTGTGTCTCTGTGTGTGTGTGTCTGTATGTGTCTGTGTCTGTGTGTGTGTCTGTGTCTGTGTGTGTCTGAGTGTGTGTGTGTGTGTGTGTGTGTGTTTGTGTGAGTGATTTACAGGAGTCAGCAGGTTGAGTAAGTATTAAAAGGAATTCTCTTATTGAGCAATATCCCTTAACTGCCACTTCCCAGTCTCTTTGTCCCTCCCTCTTTCTTTTTCTCGGACTCCCACTCCCTCTCCTAGCCTCCCTCCCTGCCTCCCTCCCTCCCTCTCCCTCTCCTAGCCTCCCTCCCTGCCTCCCTCCCTCCCTCCCTGCCTCCCTCTCCTAGCCTCCCTCCCTGCCTCCCTTTGCCTCTCTCTCCCTCCTTCACCCCTCCTTCCTTATCTCCCCTCCTTGTTGAAATATATTTCAGTTTCAGTCCATTTCTGACTCAACCTCACCTTCCTAATATATAAACACACACACACACACACACACACAGACACAGACATATGGACAGACACACACATATACACACTTTAGGGAACTTGACAGTACGCAGTGTGTGTGTTGTCACTCTAAACACAAGCGGTCATCAGTTCTCCTTTCTGCCTGTCACAGTGCTGCTGCTACCAACTGTCGCGCCGTCCTGTCACACGCCAATGTGGAGTTGTCACGGTGACCGCCGGGGACAGGAAGAGGACCGTGGGTATGGAACAGACCGTGGGTCCCAGGTAGGCGGAGTCCACACATTGACAGAAGAGGTTTCACTGAAATGGACCCAACAAGAACATATTGGTCCCACTGTGGACAGGAGGGGTTGTGGGGGACAGAAAGAGAGAGGCATAGAACAGTCTAGAAGTGGAGGTGGAATGATGGGATGGATGAAAAGAATGTCATCACACCTTTGTGGAGGGAACACAGGAAGTGCCATCACCCCTGAGTTGTCATGTGATATGTTGGACAGGAAACACAATCCTTCAAAGGCCTGTGTATGTCTGTTTGTCTGCCTGCCTGTCTGCCTGCCTGCCTGTCTGTCTGCCTGCCTGTCTGTCTGTCTGTCTGTCTGTCTGCCTGTTTGCCTGTCTGTCTGCATGTCTGCCTGCCTGTCTGCCTGTCTGTCTGCGTGTTTCTTTGTGTGTGGTCAGTAAGGATGGCTTCAACATGGTTTTCAGGAAAGACACCTGTAATGTATCAGAATGCTGTTCTGGTCCTTATCCAGCCTTGGGCATACACACACACGCGCACACACACACACACGCACACACACGCACGCAAACACACACACACACACAAAACACTGGCAAGGACCTTTGGAGGATTGCATTTCCCACTCGGAATGATAGAGCAAGGGAGAGGGAGGACAGACAGAGAACAGAGGGAGTCAGATTCTGGTTTGGTGAGTTTTAGAGATAGTGTACACCACACAGGGTGAGACACACACAGAGGGAGAGAGACAGAGAGAAAGAGAGACACAGAGAGAGAGAGAGGGAGAGAGACAGAGAGAGAGAGAGACACACAGAGTGAGAGACACAGAGAGAGAGACAGAGAGAGAGACAGAGAGAGAGACAGAACAGAGACATTCATGTTCTCAGTTCCAGAGAGGATTGGAGGACAAACATTTGGTCCAGGCACCACCGGGTGGCCATAACGGCCTGGAGTGAAGAGACAGAGGGAGCAGGTGAACTGGTTGGGCATGTGCACTTCAGTCTGTGTGTGTGTGTGTGTTTTCCTTCCAAACTTTCTTTTCCGTCTGTGCTCTGGAATGTGGGGCTTATGTCAGTGAGAGTCAGGTACAGACCCACTAATTATCAGTAACCTCCCTCCCTCCAACGGCAGACCTTCTCTCACTGTGAGACCGGCACTGGAGACCAGAGGAGAGACAGGAAGAAATGAAAGAACTGACTCAGAAGCCCACTCACACTATCAGAGAACAGAAACTGTGGCTGGCTAGCTTGTGTGTGTTGATTGGTTAGTGTGTGTGTGTATTGGGGTGTGTGTGTGTTGACTGGTTAGTGTGTGTGTGTGTGTGTGTGTGTTGGGGTGTGTTTCAATCCCAAACCCAGCTGAGCTAACTGCCGCTTCACGGTCCTGTCATAGAAGACAGGAGACTGGCCAGACTGGAAGAACCAGTGGACGGAGGTAGAGAACAAGTCAGAGGAACGGAGAGAGCAGACGACAGCGAGGAGGAGAGAATATGAGACAGTTGGACTTTTAAATGGTGGCAACAGATCCTCGGACGTGACTCTCACATTCACTACTTTACCAGGTAAGAAACAAGATGTCTGTCTGCCTGTCGGACTGTCTCTGCCTCACTCTGTCTGTCTCTCTGTCTCTGCCTCTCTCTGTTTGTTTCTCTCTGTCTCTGCCTCTCTTTGAATCTCTCTGCCTCTGCCTCTCTCTGTCTGTTTCCCTCTGCCTCTCTGTCTGTTTCTCTCTGCCTCTGTTTATTTGTCTGTCACTATTCATGTCTGAATTTCTCTGTCTGTCTGTCTTTGACTGACTTTCTAACTTTTTTCTCTTCTTAACCTTCATGAGTCCCAGTGTGACAGAAAGTTTGTTTTAATATTGTCTTGCTGTGTCTGTGCGTGTGAGACGTGTGTATGTGCACATTAATGTGTGAATGTGTATTTGTGGGTGAATGTGTATTTGTGAGTGTAATAGGTTTGGGTACAGAGTACTTCCTACTTTGTCACCTGTAGAACTTGGGGTCATTATAACCTTACAACAAATGAAAGCCGACAGTTTATGCTGTTTTACCACAGAGCCTCTAGTGGCCAAAAGGCCAATCACAGAGCCTCTAGTGGCCAAAAGGCCAATCCTAGAAAGGCAATGCAGTGAAATGGGAGGGACTTCCTTCTAAATCCTCCAGTTAGGGAGTCCTGTCCAACTGGCTCATTAAGAGAAGCACACCTTGTTGAGAACTTTATTGTCCCTCCCCAGGTATGTTGTCATGTCAACCGACTCAGCTTGTGTTCATGTGACAGCATTCTGCTGTACAGCAGGTGTCAGGTAGACATACATTACCTAATACTACATTATCCAGACTCATCTTCTACTTTACACATTACTACATTACCCAGTTCACCCCCTCTTTCACTATATCACCCAGACTCCTCTCTCTACTGCATTATCTATGTCTACATTACCCGGTCCCTCTCTTCTACTACATTACCCCGACTCCTTCTCACCTCTCTCCATTTATTTCCTGAAGGGTAGCGAAGTGTGAAGGAGACACACCCCTGTCCCTGCCCACTCCCCTATCCCTAACCCCTCCCACCCCTGTCCCTGCCCACTCCCCTATCCCTAACCCCTCCCACCCCTGTCCCTCCCGCTTGTTTCTGTGCCTGGAGGTGAGAGCAAGGATTCAACAGGGCCTAGTTCTGCCCGGTGAGAGTGTGTGTGTGTCTGTGTGTGTGTGTGTGTCTGTGTGTGTTTTTGTGTTTGTGTGTGTGCCAGTGTGTGTCTGTGTGTCTGTGTGTGTGTCTGTGTGTGTGTGTGTGTGTGTGTGCGTCTGTGTCTGTGTGTGTGTGTTTGTGTGTGTGCCAGTGTGTGTCTGTGTGTCTGTGTGTGTCTGTGTGTGTGTGTGTGTGTGTCTGTGTATGTCTGTGTGTGTTTGTGTGTGTGCCAGTGTGTGTCTGTGTGTGTCTGTGTGTGTTTGTGTGTGTGCCAGTGTGTGTCTGTGTGTGTCTGTATGTGTCTGTGTGTGTGTGTGTGTCTGTGTGTGTCTGTGTGTGTGTGTGTGTGTGTCTGTGTGTGTCTGTGTGTGTCTGTGTGTGTGTGTGTGTGTGGGCATTAGTATGCCTACGTGTCCTAAAGATACGTTGAGTAAACTCAAAAACCCATGAATGGTTGACAGTTTCATAATGATGCAATCACTGATGGAAATCAACCCTACATAACCTGAAAATGATCTTTGTTATAACCCGAACACTTTCTGTCATAACCTGAACACTCACTGTCATAACCTGAACACTCACTGTAATAACCCGAACACTCTCTACAATAAACTGAACACTCTCTGTAATAACCTGAACACTCTCTGTAATAACCTGAACACTCTCTGTAATAACCTGAACACTCTCTGCCTCTGTCTTAAATGTTTCTCTCTTTCCCTGTCCATCCCCCTCTCTCTTTCTCTCTTTCCTTGCCGTTCCTCCATGTGTTTGTTGTGGTATAATACAGGGGTAGGTCGGTTGACACGGATCACTTGTAAGTTGTTCAGAGTTGAACCAGTTTCCAGTTTGTGATGTTTATCTTGTCACTATCAGACGTTCCACAAAAACACAGACACAAAGAGACAAAAGGAGAGGTATAGAAACAGAAAGGGGGGTCAATATTAAAGGAGCAAGTTGATGAGAAGACTCTAAAAACACAATCATTTACGCACTCATCAACATTCATCCTCCTTATTCTACTGTCCTACCCTTAACCCCAAAAACAACCCGAAGATAAGATGATTCATAGAGTTAAACCTGTTCCCACACACTTCTGTTTAAGAGGCATGGGACTGACCATGTGACAGTCATGTGACCTTAGCCTGACGCTGCATTGTGTGTGTGTGTGTGTGTGTGTGTGTGTGTGTGTGTGAGTGAGTGAGTGAGTGAAAGAATGAGAGCATTTGTGTTGAAGATGTGAATAGATCAACAATTCGAAAAAAAGAGAGAGAAAAGCACCTGTAACAGGACCCTCTCTCTCCCTCTCTTTCTTTCTCTCTCTCTCCTTCTCTTGTCTCTCTCTCTCCTTCTCTTTCTCCTTCTCTCTCTCCTTCCCTCTCTCTTTCCTCTCAACTGAGTGACAGTAGAAGAGTACATACCTGAACAGGACAATGGCTGTATTCTTCACCCCAGGTCTGAAAGAGAGAAGAAAGAGGGAGGAATGTAGAGAACAGTACTGTCTGAAAGTGAAAGGGGATAAAACATGCAACACTCTTCTGACAAAGGCCTCTTTTAATTCACCTAATCTAATTAAGAATGACTTACCAGGCATATGTGTGTGTATGTGTGTGTGTGTGTGTGTGTGTGTATGTGTGTGTGTGTGTGTGTGTGTGTGTGTGTGTGTATGTGTGTGTGTGTGTGTGTGTGTGTGTATGTGTGTGTGTGTGTGTGTGTGTGTGCCAACGTTGTGATGCATCCTGTCTGGCCCCCTCATCAACCTCAACTAAACACGCCCAACAACTACACTCCCCTACAACTAAACAGCCTGACAAGTAAACAGCCTGACAACTAAACACCTCTGACCACTAAACTCCCCTACAACTAAGCACCCTCAAAACTAACCACCCCACAGCTAAACAACTAAACACCCCACAACTAAACAACTAAACACCCCACAACTAAACAACCACACGAATAAATACTCCACAGCTAAACAACTAAACACCCCACAACTAATCACCCCACAACTAAATAACCCCACAACTAAACAACCACATGAATAAATACTCCACAGCTTAACAACTAAACACCCCACAACTAATCACCCCACAACTAAATAACCCCACAACTAAATAACCCCACAGCCAAATAACCCCACAGCTAAATAACACCACAGCTGAACAACTAAACACGCCACAACTAAACAACCACACAAATAAATACTCCACAGCTAAACAACTAAACACCCCACAACTAATCACCCCACAACTAAATAATCCCACAACTAAATAACCCCAAAACGTTCTCTCTCAACCCCCGTATGAATTGTACGTTCTGGGGAATATGTTCAGAAAAACTGAGAAAGCGTAACAATCCTATACGACCTTGCTAACACACACACAAACACACACACCATACACGCACACACCACACACAAACGCACCACTCCACAAACACACACACCATACACCACACATACACACACACAGATACCACCCACACACACACACACATACACACACAGACACACACACACACACAGAATGTGACACGTTGATTCTTCTCTCCCGTCTCCTCGACACTTCACCCAAATCATTGTTTATCTCTCCTTTGCTCTTTCACCCTCTTTCTCTCCCCTTTACTCCCTCTCTCTCCCCCTCTCTCTCACTCCTTCTCTTTCTCACCCTCTCTCTCTCTCACTCCCTCTCTCTCACTCCTTCTCTTTCTCCCCCTCTCTCTCTCTCACTCCCTCTCACTCCTTCTCTTTCTCCCCCTCTCTCTCTCTTCTCTCTGTCTCTGCCTTTCTCCCTCCCCCTCACTGTCTGTTTCTCTCTCTTCCACTCTCCCTTTCTGTCCCTCTCTTTTCTCGACCCTTCCTCTCCTTTTCACTCCCCCTTTCTCTCCCCCTTTCTTTTTCTCTTTCACAATCCCCCGCTACCATCCCTCCCTACCTCCTCCTACTCCTCCTTCCTCCCTCTCTCACTGCCTCCTTTCTTTTGCTCTCTTCTTGACCTTGACCATGGGACGACTAGCCACTCTCTTCTCCTATTGGCTGTCTGAGATCACATGACTCCTTTGTCAGCTGACAAGGGGAAAACTTGTTAACAAAGAACGAAAAAACACACACAGCAGTTTAATGATTGACAGGTTGTGTGTACGTGTGTATTTCTGCAGAGTCATCTAGGGAATAAGTGGGATGAGATTAACCAAAGACAACTACTTCCTTATCTCTTTCATGTTCCAAAAACTGTAAATGTGTGTCTCTGTGTACGGTTGGGGACTTAAAGTCACCAATACGTGAAGTTTAGGCATTTCATTTATAATGGTTAGGGTTAGGGTAAGGGTATGGTGAAGTTTAGGGTTAGGTTGAGGTTAAGGTATGGGCAAGGTTAGGGTTAGGTTAGTGTTAAGATATGGGCAAGGTTAGGGTTAGGTTAGGGTTAAGGTATGGTGAAGTTTAGGGTTAGGTTAGGGTTAAGGTATGGGCAAGGTTAGGGTTAGGTTAGGGTTAAGGTATGGGCAAGGTTAGGGTTAGGTTAGGGTTAAGGTATGGGCAAGGTTAGGGTTAGGTTAGGGTTAAGGTATGGTGAAGGTTAGGGTTAGGTTAGGGTAAGGGTATGGTCACGGTTAGGGTTAGGGTAAGGGTATGGTCAAGGTTAGGGTTAGGTTAGGATAAAGGTATGATCAAGGTTAGGGTTAGGTTAGGGTAAAGGTATGATCATGGTTAGGGTTAGGTTAGGATAAAGGTATGATCAAGGTTAGGGTTAGGGTAAAGGTATGGTCAATCAATCAATCAAATGTATTTATAAAGCCCTTTTTACATCAGCAGTTGTCACAAAGTGCTTTTACAAAACATCTGGCCTTAAACCCCAAGGAGCAAACAATAGTAGTGTTGAATTTCAGTGGCTCGGCACGCTAACCCTATTACCTATCTAACCTCCCCCTATTACCTATCTAACCTCCCCCTATTACCTATCTAACCTCCCCCTATTACCTATCTAACCTCCCCCTATTACCTATCTAACCTCCCCCTATTACCTAGCTACCTCCCCCTATTACCTATCTAACCTCCCCCTATTACCTATCTAACCTCCCCCTATTACCTATCTAACCTCCCCCTATTACCTAGCTACCTCCCCCTATTACCTATCTAACCTCCCCCTATTACCTGTCTAACCTCCCCCTATTACCTATCTAACCTCCCCCTATTACCTAGCTACCTCCCCCTATTACCTATCTAACCTCCCCCTATTACCTGTCTAACCTCCCCCTATTACCTATCTAACCTCCCCCTATTACCTATCTAACCTCCCCCTATTACCTATCTAACCTCCCCCTATTACCTCTCTAACCTCCCCCTATTACCTATCTAACCTCCCCCTATTACCTATCTAACCTCCCCCTATTACCTATCTAACCTCCCCCTATTACCTATCTAACCTCCCCCTATTACCTGTCTAACCTCCCCCTATTACCTGTCTAACCTCCCCCTATTACCTATCTAACCTCCCCCTATTACCTGTTTAACCTCCCCCTATTACCTGTCTAACCTCCCCCTATTACCTGTCTAACCTCCCCCTATTACCTATCTAACCTCCCCCTATTACCTATCTAACCTCCCCCTATTACCTGTCTAACCTCACCCTATTACCTATCTAACCTCCCACTATTACCTATCTAACCTCCCCCTATTACCTATCTAACCTCCCCCTATTACCTATCTAACCTCCCCCTATTACCTATCTAACCTCCCCCTATTACCTATCTAACCTCCCCCTATTACCTATCTAACCTCCCCCTATTACCTATCTAACCTCCCCCTATTACCTGTTTAACCTCCCCCTATTACCTGTCTAACCTCCCCCTATTACCTGTCTAACCTCCCCCTATTACCTATCTAACCTCCCCCTATTACCTATCTAACCTCCCCCTATTACCTGTCTAACCTCCCCCTATTACCTATCTAACCTCCCACTATTACCTATCTAACCTCCCCCTATTACCTATCTAACCTCCCCCTATTACCTAGCTACCTACCCCTATTACCTAGCTAACCTACCCCTATTACCTAGCTAACTTCCCCCTATTATGTAGCTACCTCTGATCCTGTACAATTCATCCCGTTCACACAGCCTTTCCAATCATCTTCTTAGCACAAATCCAACATGTAAGGTTTAATAACACCACTTCTGAAAAGGTATTAATCAGGCCTCAGTCTTGATATATGGCCACTGTGTTGCGTGAATTAAGTTATGTAGCTAGAGGACAATCGTGAATCATACAAGGACAAATCGTGACTGCATTTGAAATGACTTAAAGAGCAAAAGATAAAATGGGGAGCATTTGCTAAAATGAAACCAAACTTGATTTTCAGATCTTGCTTGCCCTTCATTACACACAGTGACACACTAGTGTGTTGATTGGTGAAGAAAACACATTCCTAGGCTTTAAAAAAAAATCACCCTAGAAATAGCTCCCTTTAGGCTTAGGGGTTAAGGGTTAGGGGTTAAGGGTTAGGGTTTAGGGGTTAGGAAATTATGTTTTTCTTTTAAGGCAAATCAACTTTGGTGTCCCCATTTAGATAGCGAAGTAAGCGTGTGTTTGTAATACACTCTGGAATGTGTTCCATCCATGGGGACACAGAGCTAAAAGCTGACAAACAGTGGGGGTGTTCTCTAATAGTGTGTGTGTGTGTGTGTGTGTGTGTGTGTATGTGTGTGTGTGTGGAAGCCTGCAAGTGTCAGAGGGCAAAGTTGTCTCCAACATAGACCCTCCTGCTGTGAACTTGACCCAAAACACACACACACACCACACATATACACACCACACACACACACACCACACACACACACACCACACATATACACACCACACATATACACACCACACATATACACACCACACATATACACACCACACATATACACACCACACATATACACACCACACATATACACACCACACATATACACACCACACATATACACACCACACATATACACACCACACATATACACACCACACATATACACACCACACATATACACACCACACATATACACACCACACATATACACACCACACATATACACACCACACATATACACACCACACATATACACACCACACATATACACACCACACATTATTGCTGAAGTGGTGAAATACTTAATCCTCTGAAGGATTTTTGGACAAACAAGTACTTTGTTCCCTTCAGCTGTTTCACATGTTTCAAACATCACTACCATTAACTGTTACTAAACCACATCACTGTTATATTGGACATAACCTGCAGCAGTTACTAAATTACGTCACTGTTATATTGGACATAACCTGCAGCAGTTACTAAATTACATCACTGTTATATTGGACTTAACCTGCAGCAGTTACTATATTACGTCACTGTTATATTGGACATAACCTGCAGCAGTTACTAAATTACGTCACTGTTATATTGGACATAACCTGCAGCAGTTACTAAATTACGTCACTGTTATATTGGACAGATCCTGCAGCAGTTACTAAATTACCTCACTGTTATATTGGACATAACCTGCAGCAGTTACTAAATTACATCACTGTTATATTGGACATAACCTGCAGCAGTTACTATATTACGTCACTGTTATATTGGACAGAACCTGCAGCAGTTACTAAATTACCTCACTGTTATATTGGACATAACCTGCAGCAGTTACTAAATTACATCACTGTTATATTGGACATAACCTGCAGCAGTTACTATATTACGTCACTGTTATATTGGACATAACCTGCAGCAGTTACTAAATTACATCACTGTTATATTGGACAGAACCTGCAGCAGTTACTATATTACGTCACTGTTATATTGGACAGAACCTGCAGCAGTTACTAAATTACATCACTGTTATATTGGACAGAACCTGCAGCAGTTACTATATTACATCACTGTTATATTGGACATAACCTGCAGCAGTTACTAAATTACCTCACTGTTATATTGGACAGAACCTGCAGCAGTTACTATATTACGTCACTGTTATATTGGACATAACCTGCAGCAGTTACTATATTACATCACTGTTATATTGGACATAACCTGCAGCAGTTACTAAATTACGTCACTGTTATATTGGACAGAACCTGCAGCAGTTACTACATTACGTCACTGTTATATTGGACAGAACCTGCAGCAGTTACTAAACCACAACACTGATCAATAAACCCAGTAACTTTGAGACACACTTGTGACTTTACCTGTTGCCTCAACTGTCACCTAAACGTTGATACCTCAACCTTTACCTCAACTCTGTTAGGTCAACCCTGTTACCTCAACTCTTTACCTCAATTATTACCTCAGCTCTATTATCTTACTTCTGTCACCTCATCTAATGCTATAACTCTGTGACCCCAACTGTTAGCTCATCCCAGTTACCTCAACCTGTTACCTTAGTAGTCACCTCAACTTTGTTACCTCAACTGTGTGTGTGTGTGTGCGTGTACATGTGTGCATGAATGTGTGTGTGTGTGTATGTGTCTGTATGTGTGTGTGTGTGTGTGTGTGTGCGCGTACATGCGTGCATGCATGTGTGTGTATGCGTCTGTATGTGTGTGTCTGTGTGTGTGCGTACGTGCGTGCATGCATGTGTGTGTGTGCGTGTGTATGCGTTTGTTGTGTGCGTACGTGCATGTATGTGTGTGTGCGTACATATGTGCATGCGTGTGTGTGTATGTGTCTGTATGTGTGTTTGTGTGTGTATGCGCGTACATGTGTGCATGCGTGTGTGTGTCGGTGTCTGTATGTATGTGTGTGTCTGTGTGTGTGTGCGTAAATCCGTGCATGCGTTTATGTATGTGTCTGTATGTGTGTGTGTGTGTACGTGCGTGCCTGCGTGTGTGCATTCATGTATGTGTGTGTGTGCGTTCGTGCATGTATGTGTTTGTGTGTGTGTGTGTGGTGGAGGGCTTCCATCACCATGTTAGTAGTGTTGCTGTGACCAGGGTCTTTATCAACAGGAATGGAAGTATGACTACTGATAGCATGAGACTGCCTACGCCAGATCATCTCCCTGTGTACAGGGTCTCTGTCTCTAACCAGCAGTCTGTTCATTCCCTCTGCTCTCTCTCTCTCTTCATTCCCTCTTCCTGCTCTCTCTCTTCATTCCCTCTTCCTGCTCTCTCTCTTCATTCCCTCTTCCTGCTCTCTCTCTTCATTCCCTCTTCCTGCTCTCTCCCTTCATTCCCTCTTCCTGCTCTCTCTCTCCGTATTTCCTATTTTTCCCTCTCTCTCTGTTTATTCCCTCTTTCTGCTCTCCCTCTCTCTTTCTCTCTCTCTCTCTCTCTCTCTCTCGTCATTTCTCCCTCCTCCTTCTCCTCTGGTCTATTGCTTTATTGCTCTGATTCAGTGTAGATTTATCATATGGGAACTTTATCTCCAGCAGAGATCTTTGAACTGAGTGTGTATAAGTGTATGTGTGTGTGTGTGCATGTGGGAGAGAAAGAATCAGTGATTACAGGTCCTTCATTAACAGAGTCAGTGGTTAATGTTTCACTGGTGGGCCCACTAATACACACACACATAAGATGGAAGACATTGGGGTAATATAATGGTTTACCCAACCCACAATACGTTTGGGGTCACACTGTTCAGAAGATCGTCTGTTGGGACATTATTATGTGTCTTTCACGCTTCTACTCTAATGCTGCCTTCTTTAACTTGTGGGAGGTGTGAATTTACCTGTGGCAAAGTGTTAAATACCAAATGCGTGCGTTCATATGCTGTTGAGAAATGCTGATTTGCTAATGGCCAACAACTGTGTGAACATAAAATAATGAGATGAACATTCACATGACAGGATGAACAAACACACATGAGAGGATGAACATACACACATGACAGGATGAACATACACACATGACGAGATGAACATACACACATGACAGGATGAACATACACACATGACGAGATGAACATACACACATGACAGGATGAACATACACACATGACGAGATGAACATACACACATGACAGGATGAACATACACACATGACGAGATGAACATACACACATGACGAGATGAACATACACACATGACGAGATGAACATACACACATGACGAGATGAACATACACACATGACAGGATGAACATACACACATGACGAGATGAACATACACGACTGGATGAACATACACACATGACGAGATGAACATACACGACTGGATGAACATACACACATGACGAGATGAACATACACGACTGGATGAACATACATGACTGGATGAACATACATGACTGGATGAACATACACACATGACAGGATGAAACATACACACATGACAGGATGAACATACATGACTGGATGAACATACACACATGACAGGATGAAACATACACACATGACAGGATGAACATACATGACTGGATGAACATACACACATGACAGGATGAAACATACACACATGACAGGATGAACATACATGACTGGATGAACATACACATATGAGGAGGTACAGAATTAGCTCTCCATTAAACAGAACAAAAGACTGAAATGCGACAAAAAATATTTTTATTGGTTACAAAGTCAGACTAGATCCTGTGGGCCAAAAGTTAGTCATAAGGATTAGACCTCAATATGTTAACTGTTACACCCTGACAAGGTTCTCCACATGACATGTGCTGAGCAATATTTCTTCGTCAGGTTGGTAATTCATATGTTGTGTTGCACCCAAACACACACACACGTGTGCACATGTACACACACACATGCAGTTTCAGTTCTCCACATAGTGTTCCTTTAAGACATCTGTGGAATGTGTTCAGTTTGATTTCTATTCACTTTCTCAGGCTCCTTTGTCTGTGTATATCTGTGTGTCTGTGTATCTGTGTGTGTCTGTGTGTGTGTGTGTATCTGTGTGTGTGTGTACTTTAATCAAACTGACCATCAACAAAGAATGCTTTCTGGCCTAGCTGTTAGATTATTGTGACTTTTTGATGCTGTTGTTGGCTTCAAATTAATCAAACCAACGACAACATGTGTCTTCATTTCCCAGTCCATGCTAGCCTAAACGACAAGGTCTCAGATCACGTCTTTCCAGTCCATGCTAGCCTAAATTTCAAGGTCTCAAATCACGTATTTCCAGGCTATGCTAGCCTAAATGACACGTCTTCCCAGTCCATGCAATCCTAAACGACAAGGTCTCAAATAACGTCTTTCCTGTCCATGCTAGCCTAAATGACCATGTCTCAAATAACGTCTTTCCTGTCCATGCTAGCCTTAACGACGAGGTCCCAAATCACGTCTTTCCAGTCCATGCTAGCCTAAACTACAAGGTCTCAGATCACGTCTTTCCAGTCCATGCTAGCCTAAATTTCAAGGTCTCAAATCACGTATTTCCAGGCTATGCTAGCCTAAATGACACATCTTCCCAGTCCATGCAATCCTAAACGACAAGGTCTCAAATAACGTCTTTCCTGTCCATGCTAGCCTAAATGACCATGTCTCAAATAACGTCTTTCCTGTCCATGCTAGCCTTAACGACGAGGTCCCAAATCACGTCTTTCCAGTCCATGCTAGCTGAAATGATAAGGTCTCAAATCATGTATTTCTAGTCCATGCTAGCCGAAATGACTAGGTCTCAAATCACGTCTTTCCAGTCCATGCCTTCATATACGACAAGGTCTCAAATCACATCTTTCCAGTCCATGCTAGCCTAAACGACGAGGTCTCAAATCACATCTTTCCAGTCCATGCTAGCCTGTATGATGAGGTCTCATATCACATCTTTCTAGTCCATGCTAGCCTAGATAACAAGTTCTAAAAGAGAAGCCTAAATGACAGGGCCTCTCTCTCTCGCACTTCTTGTCATTAATTTGAGCATTCACACCTGGCTTTTGCACAAGGCTTCCAAAGCAGAGGGAGTGAAAAAGATGCAGTGTGTCAGGCTAGTTAGACCCTCAAGTTTAAAAAACCATCAGATGTAAACAAGGTGGGTCTACTGTGATTTGCCATCTGATTGTGAGACTAGACATGTGTATTACATTTAATGAGTTCCAGGTCCTGGTCCACACCTGCGGAGTACCTGGTTTGGGGGGCCTGTTGCTGTCCCTGTCCTTGTCCACCTGGTCATACTTCTGACCTAGTCTAAATTTCAATAGACTCTGGATTTAGCCCACATGCATTTATTAATTATTCCAATTGGACTCTTAATTGACTCTTATGTCACCCGGCACAGCCAGAAGAGGACTGGTCACCCTGAGCCTGGGTCCTCTCTAGGTTTCTACCTAAAATTTGGCCTTTTTAGGGAGTTTTTCCTAGCCACTGAAATTCAACACTACTGTTGTTTGCTCCTTGGGGTTAAAGGCTGGGTGTTTCTGTAAAAGCACTTTGTGACAACCGCTGTTGTAAAAAGGGCTTTATAAATAAATGTAATTGATTGATACCTCCCAATTTAAATTATTCAGTGTTTCAAATGTTTAAAATATTTAAAATGACAGGGCAGATATTTGCATTTTAAGAGCAGCCCCTAACCCTTAACCATTTTCAAGGTAATTGCAAGTCTGAACTGTTCATAAGTATATTGGAGATATTGTGCTGCACCTACATGCACACACACACAGACACAGACACACAGACACACAGACACACAGACACACAGACACACACACACAGACACAGACACACACAGACACAGACACACAGACACACAGACACACACACACAGACACAGACACACACACACACACACAGACAAACAGACACACAGACACACAGACACACACAGACACAGACACACAGACACACAGACACACAGACACAGACACACACACACACACACACACAGACACACACACACACACACACAGACACAGACACACAGACACACACACACAGACACAGACACACACACACACACACACACACAGACACAGACACACACACACACACACACACACACACAGACACACAGACACACACACACAGACACAGACACACACAAACACACACAGACACACACACACACACAGACAAACAGACACACAGACACACAGACACACACAGACACACACACACACACACACACAGACACACACACACACAGACACACACACACACACACAGACACACACACACACAGACACACAGACACACAGACACATAGACACACAGACAAACAGACACACACAGACACAGACATACACACACAGACACACACACACACAGACACAGACAAACAGACACACAGACACACAGACAAACAGACACACAGACACAGACATACACACACAGACACACACACACACAGACAAAGACACACAGACACACAGACACACAGACAAACAGACAAACAGACAAACAGACACACACACACGTACCAACACACATCAATGATCTCACTGGAACTTTCAATGATTGTTGTCAATGAACAACCTATTCTCTCCCTTTCTCGATCAGTTGGGGGAGGAGTACGGAGGGGGGAGGAGGGGGGAGGGGGGAGGAGGAAGGAGGTGGGAGTTACCTGTAGACCCACCCCTCCCTCCTCAACGTTGGGTAAACACTCAGACACCTTTGGAACCTACACACACAAACACACACCAGCAGAGAGTCAGGTAGAATAGTACGGCGTCACATTGTGTCAGAGAGCGGACAGAGACTGTCAGAGAGTGTGTCAGAGAGGGGACAGAGAGGGACAGCGAGTGGACAGAGACTGTCAGAGAGTGTGTCAGAGAGGGGACAGAGAGGGACAGAGAGTATCAGAGAGAGACAGAGAGTGTGTCAGAGAGGGGACAGAGAGTGAGCCAGAGAGAGACAGAGAGTGTGTCAGAGAGTTTAGGGATTTCTATCACGGTATCTCCCTGATTTGGACTGCTCTCTCCCTCCTCCAGGTTTGGACTGCTCCCTCCCTTCTCCAGGTACAACTGACCCGCCTGTCTGTTGACAATGATTGTGTGTTCTGATTGTGGCGTCTGTGGTTTTCTGCTTAATTACATGTTTATTCACGTCGCGTGTTACCCTCAGTGTCCACATTAGATTTTTTATTTGCCCACAGCTTTCATCGCATGTTCAATCTCAGTCTAGGTTTTTACTCTTGTCCGACCCTGGGCAAAATACTATTTTTCTTTCTGCTTTTGTAATAGTTTTCTATAATCTATTTATTATATTTCTTTATTTCCAAATGTTCTGTTAGTTACATTTCTTTACTTCCTTGGAAAGGAAAGGAAGCGTTTGATTGTATGTTGGCTAACTTGTACTGTTTCTCTAAACCAGGGTCTTTACCAGGCTAACTAGTACTGTTTCCAGAGCCTTTACCAGGCATGGATGAAAGCCTTACTATCAGACAGGGAAATGAGAACTTTTTACACAAAAAAACAGCAGATTGTCATGTGGTATGTGTGTGTGTGTGTGTGTGTGTGTGTGTGTGGGTGTGCATTAAAGTGCGTGCTCGTGTGTGTGTGTGAGGAGACTAGAATAACAGAGAACTGCCATTCATGTTGCTTGTAGTGATCATATGATCAATAGTCTTTCACCATGCTAGGGCAATTTGTGTGTGTGTTGTGTGCACTGTGGTATTGTGTGTGTGTGTGTGTGTGTGTGTTGCTGTTTACAGGTGTTGGATAGACCTTGTCAGCAGACTTGATGTTTCTATGGTTTCTATGGTTTTACATGGCATTTTACAGTCATTCAGCAGAAATCCAGATTCGGTTGAACAACCAACCCATAGACAGTACATAGTGTTAGTGTTTCTATGGAGTCTCCCTTGACAACCAGCTTCACAATACGGTCATGTGATTCATACCTTTAGCAGATTGACACCTTTCAATGTTAATGTTGTAAAAATGTTTTGGTAGGGTTGGGGTTAGGCTTGTGAATGAACTCTGATGTGGTAGGTTCAGTCCCTTTGAAACACTATCTCTACTATATGTACAGATGAAAACCTATCCCCTACATATTCCACTACTTTAGATCTGAGTATTATGGGATACAGGGATTCTCAAGGTCCTGCAGTGCTTTTGTGTTTTCATAGTTACTGTCTTTCACACCAGTTTCATTGTAATTGGTCAACATAGCTTTGGGGAGATAGACTGGGTATTGTGGTTTGACATGGTCACACACACCCTCTGTGTTTGCAGAAGGGGTCGGCAATAAACAGTGTCTGTGTATCACCGTAGCCCTTATCAGAGTCCCTACCAGCAGGATAATGTTAGTGAGTTTGACTCCAACTAGCAAGTCTGGATGCAAAGTGATCTCATGATCAAAACACACACACCTTGTCCTCACCATTAGGAAACACTGCTGGGTGACATCGTCTTTGATGTCACAATGGGTTGAACCTTTTTTTACTCAGTGATTTGACAACGTCAATGTCTGTAACAAACACTGGAGTGGTTATCAGTGGGGTGACAGCATTAACTGTAACTGTAGTGGTGATAGTGTAGAACAATGTCAGCTAGGGCCTTGAGGACAACGCTAGCTGATTATTTAAAGGAATGTGTTGGTCTCATAACCCAATGCTAAATCATGACCTGATGCTAACTCATAACCTGATGCTAACTCATAACCTAATGCTAAATCATGACCTGATGCTAACTCATAACCTAATGCTAACTCATAACCTAATGCTAAATCATGACCTGATGCTAACTCATAACCTAATACTAAATCATAACCTGATGCTAACTCATAACATAATGCTAAATCATGACCTGATGCTTACTCATAACCTGATGCTAACTCATAACCTAATGCTAAATTATGACCTGATGCTAACTCATAACCTAATACTAAATCATGACCTGATGCTAACTAATAACCTGATGCTAACTCTTAACCTGATGCTAACTAATAACCTGATGCTAACTCTTAACCTGATGCTAAATCATGACCTGATGCTAACTCATAATCTGATGCTAACTCATAACCTAATGCTAAATCATGACCTGATGCTAACTCATAACCAGATAATCATAACCTAACCCTAACTCTTAACCTAATGCTAACCTGATACACAAAATAATCAAACATTTGAACTCATATCCTGATGCTATAACTCTAATGGGGGCCACTTTGGTTGATAAGACATCAGTATGAGGGCCGCCCCAAGACAAATGAATGCAGCCCTTTATGCAATGGTGGACACGTCACAGGCTGCACAAAGCCAGAACATTCAAACTAAGCTTGCCATTGATTAAGCCAGCTCATTAAGTCATTGCTCACTCAGAGTGCCAGCTCATAACACACACTCTAACCTATATACTTAAATATGACCAGATGACCACTTCCTCGTTAAGGTGAAAGAGTTCATTATTAGTGGTTACAATAATAAGTGTCACATGGCGTTATACCAAGTTCTGTGCCTCTGTATTATAGCATATGGCCATTTTGTAGATGTAATTGATGTCATGATTCAGCAGGATGTGATGTTTGTGGTCACTGCTGTTATTCTCCATTGTGATTGGTCAGCAGGTTTGTTAGAATGTGACGAGTCTCCCTGGGACTGGAGTGAGATCAGGATGTCACTTCCCACATTAGATAAGATGGCTGTGGTTTGGGACAGTTCATCCAGCTGTTGCTGTCAGATAAATCCCTGAACACATAAAGGTGTGACTAGAGGACTGGGACATGAGAACACAACGACATACGGCAGGAAATGCTGTGGGAGGAGTGTTGTGGGCTGGGGGGGGGGCAGGACAGAATAGGGGAAGAGGAGGGTTTAAGCAAATTAACTGGAAACAACCTGCAGTTGTGTGTCTGCTCATGTGTGTCTATGTGTGTGTAGTTATGTGCGTGTGTATTTGTGTGTGTATGAGAGTAAGGGAGCGGGGAAGGCGGGGCGGGAGGTCGTTTGCCCTCAGTGTGACCTGGCATTCTTTGTGCCAGCTTTACTTTGAAGAGCTTTCCAGTGCCGGGGTGGGTGGGTGGGGGTGGGTGAGGGTGGGTGGGTGGGGGTTGGTGGGTGGGGGGTGGGGGGTTGGGGACGGAGGGAACATTCAGTGCTCTCCTCCTCTACTTCCCTCTTTCCATCACTCCCTCTCTCCTCTCCCCATATCTCCATTTACTTCCAACCCTCACCTTCTCTGCACCTCCTCTCCTCTCCTCCTCACCCTCTTTTCACCACCTCCCCCTTCCCTCACTCCCTCCCTCTCTCCCTCTCTCCCTCTCTCCCCATTCATGTACCTGTACCCCTCATTCCTCTGGTTCACTCAAGCTCGATGAGAGGAGCAGATGTGATGGGAAAAGAGGGAGAGGAGGTACAGGTCCTGGAGAGGGGAAGGGAGAGGAGAGGGGAGAGGGGAGGAGAAGAGGAGCAAGGGGTTGTTTTAGGTGTTTTAGGGATTTCTTGACTTCTCTTTTCTATTCTTGTCTGAATTCTCTTAATAACTCTGTCATGTTATAACAGTATTGTTCTTGTCTGAATTCTCTTAATAACTCTGTCATGTTATAACAGTATTGTTCTTGTCTGAATTCTCTTAATAACTCTGTCATGTTATAACAGTATTGTTCTTGTCTGAATTCTCTTAATAACTCTGTCATGTTATAACAGTACTGTATCAGTACCTGTTTCATTTAAACCTGTAAAAAACCATTATATTAACCATTTTTATGTCCAACACAGGGAGTGAGATAGACAGGGAGTCAGATAGACAGGGAGACAGATAGACAGGAAGACAGATAGACAGGGAGTCAGATAGATAGGGAGACAGATAGACAGGGAGACAGACAGACAGACAGTCAGATAGACAGGGAGTCAGATAGACAACATTTAGAATGTTACGATGTAGACTACATTTAGAATGTTACAATGTAGACTGCATTTAGAATGTTACGATGTAGACTACATTAAGAATGTCACAGAGTAGACTACATTTAGAATGTCACAGAGTAGACTACATTTAGAATGTTACGGTATAGACTACATTTAGAATGTTACAATGTAGACTACATATAGAATGTTACGGTGTAGACTACATTTAGAATGTTACAGTGTAGACTACATTTAGAATGTTACAATGTAGACTACATTTAGAATGTTACGATGTAGACTACATTTAGAATGTTACAATGTAGACTACATTTAGAATGTCACAGAGTAGACTACATTTAGAATGTTACGGTATAGACTACATTTAGAATGTTACAATATAGACTACATATAGAATGTTACGGTGTAGACTACATTTAGAATGTTACAGTGTAGACTACATTTAGAATGTTACAATGTAGACTACATTTAGAATGTTACGATGTAGACTACATTTAGAATGTTACGATGTAGACTACATTTAGAATGTCACAGAGTAGACTACATTTAGAATGTCACAGAGTGGACTACATTTAGAATGTTACGATGTAGACTACATTTAGAATGTTATGATGTAGACTACATTCAGAATGTCACAGAGTAGACTACATTTAGAATGTTACGATGTAGACTACATTTAGAATGTCACAGAGTAGACTACATTTAGAATGTCACAGAGTAGACTACATTTAGAATGTTACAATGTAGACTATATTTAGAATGTTACGATGTAGACTACATTTAGAATGTCACAGAGTAGGCTAGATTTGTTAAAGAGTGGAGGTTGAGTTGGCAGACATGCACTTTACAGAGAAGGTATTTTCTGAAAACTTGCTATAACAAGGCAATGTTTCACAATGGGATCCCACTAGCCTGTGCTCCACTCTGCCCACATCCTTTCCTTGGCTCGGCCCATTCAGCTCCTCTAGCACCACCCAACCCACTCAGCTCCTCTAGCACCACCCAACCCACTCAGCTCCTCTAGCACCACCCAACCCACTCAGCTCCTCTAGCACCACCAAACCCACTCAACTTCTCTAGCACCACCCAACCCATTCAGCTCCTCTAGCACCACCAAACCCACTCAGCTCCTCTAGCACCACCAAACCCACTCAGCTCCTCTAGCACCACCAAACCCACTCAACTTCTCTAGCACCACCCAACCCATTCAGCTCCTCTAGCACGACCAAACCCATTCAGCTCCTCTAGCACCACCAAACCCACTCAACTTCTCTAGCACCACCCAACCCATTCAGCTCCTCTAGCACGACCAAACCCATTCAGCTCCTCTAGCACCACCAAACCCACTCAGCTTCTCAAGCACCACTGAACCCACTCAGCTCCTCTAGCACCACCAAACCCATTCAGCTTCTCTAGCACCACCAAACCCATTCAGCTTCTCTAGCACCACCCAACCCATTCAGCTCCTCTAGCACCACCCAACCCATTCAGCTCCTCTAGCACCACCAAACCCACTCAGCTCCTCTAATACCACCAAACCCACTCAGCTCCTCTAGCACCACCCAACCCACTCAGCTTCTCTAGCACCACCCAAGTTGTTTTGGTTTAGTGTCTGTCACTGGGAATTGGTGTGTGCTGCATCATGGTCATGCTAACTGTTGTTAGCTAGAACTCCATTTGTCAAATGCTTCGTATGCAACAGTTGAACACGTACTGTGAATTTAGAGATTAATTTTCTTCCACTATGATTGAGCAGAGAGGGGAGAGATTCATTCTCCTCCACAATGATTGGGCAGAGAGGGGAGAGATTCATTCTCCTTTAAGATTTGATTCATTTATTACCAGGAAATCATGATTAAGAACACATTCTAAATTACAGCAATGACCTGGGAGCAATTTGGGTTAACTTTCTGGCTCAAAACTACAGGCTCACTGGCCTAACACCCTTAAACACCATTGTAACTGGATGGGCAGGGCAGGGATACAGACAGACTGACAGGCCAGACAGACAGACAGGGCAGACAGACAGACAGGGAAGACAGACAGACAGACTGACAGGGCAGGGAGACAGACAGGGCAGGGAGACAGACAGACAGGGAAGACAGACTGACAGGGCAGGGAGACAGACAGGGGCAGGGAGACAGACTGACAGGGCAGGAAGACAGACAGGGCAGGGAGACGACAGGGCAGGGAGATAGACTGAAAGGGCAGGGAGACAGACAGGGCAGATCAGACAGACAGACTGACAGGACAGGGAGACAGACAGGGCAAAGCAGACCGACAGGGAAGGGAGTCAGACAGACAGACAGGGAAGACAGACAGACTGACAGGGCAGGGAGACAGAGAGGGCAGACAGACAGACAGGGAAGGGAGACAGACAGAGCAGACAGACAGACAGACTGACAGGGAGACAGACAGGACAGGGAGACAGACAGGGCAGGGAGACAGACAGGACAGGGAGACAGACAGGGCAGGGAGACAGACAGGGCAGGGAGACAGACAGGACAGGGAGACAGACAGAGCAGACAGACAGACAGACTGACAGGGAGCCAGACAGGACAGGGAGACAGACAGGGCAGGGAGACAGACAGGACAGGGAGACAGACAGGGCAGGGAGACAGACAGGGCAGGGAGACAGACAGGACAGGGAGACAGACAGAGCAGACAGACAGACAGACTGACAGGGAGACAGACAGGACAGGGAGACAGACAGGGCAGGGAGACAGACAGGACAGGGAGACAGACAGGGCAGGGAGACAGACAGGACAGGGAGACAGACAGAGCAGACAGACAGACAGACTGACAGGGAGACAGACAGGACAGGGAGACAGACAGGGCAGGGAGACAGACAGGACAGGGAGACAGACAGGGAAGGGAGACAGACAGAGCAGACAGACAGACAGACTGACAGGGAGACAGACAGGACAGGGAGACAGACAGGGCAGGGAGACAGACAGGACAGGGAGACAGACAGGGAAGGGAGACAGACAGAGCAGACAGACAGACAGACTGACAGGGAGACAGACAGGGCAGGGAGACAGACAGGACAGGGAGACAGACAGGGAAGGGAGACAGACAGGGCAGGGAGAGAGTGTGATTGCCTGTATATCCTGCTATCATGAGGTGGTTGGCTTTTTATCATTTTATTGCTGGTTTGGACTATGAAGCAGATTCCTAAGGTTAGAATGGCTTAGACCTTTGTAGTGTGTGTGAGTAATGATTGAAGGAGAGATGTTTTTACGTCCTTGATCAGTTGTGTGAGTAATGATTGAAGGAGAGATGTTTTTACGTCCTTGATCAGTTGTGTGAGTAATGATTGAAGGAGAGATGTTTTTACGTCCTTGATCAGTTGTGTGAGTAATGATTGAAGGAGAGATGTTTTTACGTCCTTGATCAGTTGTGTGAGTAATGATTGAAGGAGAGATGTTTTTACGTCCTTGATCAGTTGTGTGAGTAATGATTGAAGGAGAGATGTTTTTACGTCCTTGATCAGTTGTGTGAGTAATGATTGAAGGAGAGATGTTTTTACGTCCTTGATCAGTTGTGTGAGTAATGATTGAAGGAGAGATGTTTTTACGTCCTTGATCAGCCGTCAGTCATTGTGTGGTTTAACGGTAAACGGTTAACGCTGACCGGACTGCTGGACGTCCTGTCTTCATCCAGTCACCAGAAAACTGTCTGGCCACTAATTGGCTGGACTGGTTTGCTGTGCGTGAAGAACAACTGTTAATCTTTCACCTGCTCTGACCCAATGAGGAAAAGGGGGAGGGACTACCTTACTGAACTCTCACCTCTTCACAAACACTCATATTGTGTATACGGACTGACGTACAGTACACACACATGTACACACACACGTACACACACACGTACACACACGTACACACACACGTACGTACACACACACGTACACACGCTTTCTTTCTTCTTTCTGTTTCCTTCTCTCTTTTTCTAGCATTTTCTTTCTCTTTTGCCCCACTTTCTCTTTCTTTCTCCCCTATCTGCTCTCTTTCATTCACCCTCTCTTCGTCTGTTTGATATGCATTCTTGGTTCAGGATTGTTGATAATCGATAATAAAAGTCTTTATCAGACTAAAACAACAACACAATGAATTTAGAATAGATTACACACCCTCTCTCTTTTTTCCTCTCTGTCTCTCTTTCTCTGTCTCTCTTTCTGTGTCTCTCTTTCTGTGTCTCTCTTTCTCTGTCTCTCTTTCTGTCCCAGGTCTGAGTGTTAATAAGGAACCACTCCTCTAGTCAGTGAGTTGAGAAGGAGTGGGTTTGGTTTCGTCTAGGTCTCCTCACTCTCTTGACTTTCTGCTTTCTCCATGACCCTCTCACACAGTAACCTGTGACTTTTACCTTTTCCTCTCCTCACAATTCTCTCCCTCCATCATTCTCTCATTCTCTCTCTGTCTTTCTCTCATTCTCTCTCTGTCTTTCTCTCATACTCCATTCAGTTGAAAAGGCTTTATTGACATGAGAAACAAACGTATATACATAGCCAAAGCAGGAACAAAACAATAAACAAAATCAAATTAACTGATCAACGCCTAACAAATGCCATTAAAACAGAATTTCTGAGGAATACGTATGTTTTTAATCTGTTTTCATCTATTTTGTTTTAAACAAAGTGCCAGTGCAAAATCATCCAAAAAGGCAAAACATTTAATAGAATAAACCCTATAGAAATGTAAATAAGGGAAGTGAATGAACTGTACATTATATTGTATTTACAAACTGCTTTATGCTCCATCAAAATTATTTTTATTATGGCAGCAGGTCACACATGTTGATGCTCTGGTGGCTACATACACCCTCTCTATATCTGTCTGTCTCTTTATCTCTCTGTCTCACTCGGTCTGTTGCTCTTCTCTCTCTCTCTTACTCCCTCTGTCTCTCCTCTTTCTTTCTTAGCTGCTTGCTAAGGTGTGTACTATTTACTTAGCTAGGGCCAGGTTAGTAACGCATTTACGGTTGTTATGTACACACACACACACACACACACACACACACACGTGTTCTAACATGACTCACTGGTTCCTTTGGACTGTGGTTAGATGTGCACCATCTAAATCTGTGCAGAAACTACAATACAGTAAGAACTCTTAAAACCTACAACTCCCTGTAGGCACCTCTCCTAAATGCCAGCCCCCCTGTCCTAGTAGTTACGAGGGGACTGTTGGGGAGGGGGGTTGATGAAGCAGGTGCTTTAGGATGTGGTGTGTGTGTTCTCTCCCACACACACACACACACTCACACACATACACGTACACACACTTACACGCACTGTAGCTCCACCTCCACCTGACTCAGCCCTGCTGTTGCTTCGGCCCTGTGTTTTGTGTGTGTGTGTGTGTGTTTTTGCTCTGGACCTGTGTGTGTGGGGGGGGCTCCTCAGTTCCCAGTACTACCTGTCTCTACACACTCAGAAGCGGTGCAACGCTGAACACTCTGGAGGAAAGGAGAGGGCCATCCTGCTTTTTTTTCTTCTCTTTCCTCATGTCTTTCCTTTCTTCCTCTATTTTCTCTGCTGTTCTATCTCTTTCTTGTCCTCCAACCATATCATTCATCCATCCTGTAGTGTTCTAAACGACTGTTCCTTTAGGCAGGACTGCTAATGACTGACCGGCTGAGGTGAGTGGTGCTGTCTGTCTCTCTCCCTGCCTACCTGTCTGTTCTGTCTGTGTTGTCTCTCTCATTGTCTGTCCGTTGTGCTGTTTAAAGCGGTCTGTGATGTCTGTCTCTGACCACAGTGTTTTTGCTGCCAGGTTTCTGTTCAGACAGGTGGATTATTATAATGTGCGTGTGTCATGTCTGTGACAGTGTGTTTGCCTGCTTGTTTGTTACATGGTTAGATGTAGTGTGTTGGGGGCAGGGGGACATGTAAAACTGTTCTGGGGTCAGCTGTTCTGGGCTGGAGGCCCAATGGGACTGTGTGAGGGTTTGTAAAACTGTTCTGGGGCCAGCTGTTCTGGGCTGGAGGCCCAATGGGACTGTGTGAGGGTTTGTAAAACTGTTCTGGGGCCAGCTGTTCTGGGCTGGAGGCCCAATGGGACTGTGTGAGGGTTTGTAAAACTGTTCTGGGGTCAGCTGTTCTGGCGTTGTGGACCTGTAGGACTGTTTATTTCAACTTTCATTTATCAGGTAAACTGGTTGAGAACGTATTTGAACTAACTGTGTCTGGGGTGAGGTCAGTGTCTGTGGCGAGGTCAGTGTCTGTGGCGAGGTCAGTGTCTGTGGTGAGGTCAGTGTCTGTGGTGAGGTCAGTGTCTGTGGTGAGGTCAGTGTCTGTGGCGAGGTCAGTGTCTGTGGTGAGGTCAGTGTCTGTGGCGAGGTCAATGTCTGTGGTGAGGTCAGTGTCTGTGGCGAGGTCAGTGTCTGTGGTGAGGTCAGTGTCTGTGGCGAGGTCAATGTCTGTGGTGAGGTCAGTGTCTGTGATGAGATCAGTGTCTGTGGTGAGGTCAGTGTCTGTGGCGAGGTCAGTGTCTGTGGTGAGGTCAGTGTCTGTGGCGAGGTCAGTGTCTGTGGTGAGGTCAGTGTCTGTGGCGAGGTCAGTGTCTGTGGTGAGGTCAGTGTCTGTGGTAAGGTCAGTGTCTGTGGCGAGGTCAGTATCTGTGGTGAGGTCAGTGTTTGTGGTGAAAGATTACAGATTCCCTGAGATTAGCAATCCAGACGTTTCATTGGTCAAGGTCTCTTGTTACCATGTGACCCTGTCGTTAAGGACGACTGGGTGGACACTGTGCCAATGTCCACGTGTGTCCGTGTGTGTGTTTGTGGCTCAGTGTTTGTCAGTGTAGACCAGAGACTGAGACTCTCATTGTTCTCCATTCTGTTTGCTCACACAGATGTACACACTCCCCTATCTACAGTACAGACACGGCACGGAACAGCCAGTGTTTGTATTTCACTGTGTTTCTGCTGTGGCTATGAAGAATGTATACTTAATATGGAGAGAGAGGGAGAGGAGAGAGGAGAGAGGAGGGAGAGAGGAGAGAGGAGGGAGAGAGGAGAGAGGAGGGAGAGAGGAGAGAGGAGGGAGGAGAGAGAGAGAGAGGAGAGAGGAGAGAGAGAGAGGAGAGAGTTTATTTTGAATCAACCAAGTGATCACCAGTTGACCACTGCTAGACCACCCTAGACCTCCATAGACCACCCATGACCTATATAGACAACCCTAGACCTTCATAGACCACCCTAGACATCCATAGACGATCCATGCCCTATATAAAAAAAACATAGACCTTCATAGACCACCCTAGACCTCCATAGACCACCCATGACCTTCATAGACCACCAATGACCTATATAGACAACTCTAGACCTTCATAGACCAGCCTAGACCTTCATAGACCACCCATGACCTATATAGACAACCCTAGACCTTCATAGACAACCCATGACCTATCTAGACCACACTAGCATATATAGACCACCCTAGACCTCCATAGACCATCCTAAGCTCCATAGACCACCCATGACCTATATAAACCACACTAGCCTATATACTGTAGACCACTCTAGACCTCCAAAACCATCCTAGACCTCCATAGACCACCCTAGACCTTCATAGATAACCTCTTCACCAACATAGATCACCTTAGACCTATATATATATGCTTTTAACCAACATAGACCACAATCGATCAATCTAGCTAAATCCTAGACCACAGAAATTGTCAAGAAATTCTGTATCAACAGTGCTAGTTCAACAGTGCTAGTTCAACAGTGCTGTATCAACAGTGCTAGTTCAACAGTGCTAGTTCAACAATGCTGTATTAACAGTGCTAGTTCAACAGTGCTGTATCAACAGTCCTAGTTCAACAGTGCTGTATCAACAGTGCTAGTTCAACAATGCTGTATTAACAGTGCTAGTTAAACAGTGCTGTATCAACAGCGCTAGTTCAACAGAGCTAGTTCAACAGTGCTGTATTAACAGTGCTAGTTCAACAGTGCTAGTTCAACAGTACTAGTTCAACAGTGCTAGTTCAACAGTGCTAGTTCAACAGTGCTATATTAACAGTGCTAGTTCAACAGTGCTAGTTCAACAGTGCTAGTTCAACAGTGCTAGTTCAACAGTGCTGTATTAACAGTGCTGTATTAACAGTGCTAGTTCAACAGTGCTAGTTCAACAGTGCTAGTTCAACAGTGCTAGTTCAACAGTGCTAGTTCAACAGTGCTAGTTCAGGGCTTCAGTAAAATAGTGTAACGTCTCAGTGGAGAGGTGTTAGAATCTCTTCCCTAGCCCTCCCAGTTTTAACCCGGGCCCTCCCAGTTTTAAACCTAGCCCTCCCAGTTTTAACCCCGGCCCTCCCAGTTTTAAACCTAGCCCTCCCAGTTTTAACCCTGGCCATCCCAGTTTTAATTCTGGCCCTCCCAGTTTTAACCCTAGCCCTCCCAGTTTTAACCCAAACCTCCCAGTTTTAACCCTGGCCCTCCCAGTTTTAACCCAACCCTCCCAGTTTTACACCCCCCCCCCCCCCCCCCCCAGTTTTAACCCTGGCCCTCCAAGTTTTAACTCTAGCCCTCCCAGCTTTAACCGTCCCAGTTTTAACCCTGGCACACTGATTAAAGGACTCAGACATCGGTTGAGTAGCTGACTGATTGACTACACTGTGCTGGCTCCAGGTTAGAACAGTCTAAATGTAGGGGGTTTGTGCTGATACCTGATCATCATTGGCCAGCCCTGAAATGCTCATTATCACAGATGTCAGTGTTGAGTCCTGACAAACAATATTCTCTAAGACAGTGTTTTTCAACCCTGCTCCTTGAGGCACACCGCCCGGCATGTTTTAGATCTCTCCCTGCTCTGTCACACCTGATTCAAATGATCAGCCCATTATCAAGTCCTTGGTGAGCTACATCATGTATGCTTGGGCAGGGAGAGATCTAAAACATGCTGGGTGGGGTTGGCTCCAGGAGCAGGGTTGAAAACCACTGCTCTAAGATACCACTGTCCTCCGGTTTGCCTTCTTTTCAGAATAACAGTGTCAAGAGCAAGTTTTTTTTATTTACCGGGAAATCATTTCTACAAGTGAAATAAAGCATTTACTTTACTTTACTTTAATACAGTAAATCAACTGCTGTTTTAAGTAAACTAATGTTATACTGTAGATTCATTAGTTTATTGGTTTGCAATTAATGTAATTCTTGAAATACACTGTATTCTGATCTGGCAGATTCTTATTGACATAAAAACATCAGAAAAGATTGGTTAGGGAGTTATAATTATTATTAGTGACTTTATAACTGTAATAGTGTTGTTTTTGCATCTTTTTCCTCGGTCAGGTTGTTGACGTGAAGTCTTTGTATTCCCACTCTGGTTATTGTTGCCTGCTGCACCCAGTCAAAGTCCTATTCCAGGAGAACGGACAGCAGGGAGAACATTCTGATCTGAGGTTGTTTCAAGGGTCGACCTGACTGTTGTAAAACCTTATATACGGTAGTTATTTATAAACTGGATGCTTCAGTACCTGAGTGCTGATTTGCTGAAAGCTGTGGTTACCAGTTTATAATAGCAATAAGGAATGTCAAGGATTTATTCAGGTACTTTGGGTTGTTCTGTGCATAACTACACCTTTACCTGTGGTTTATGGGCTGTATACCTTACTGATGTATAACAGTAGATGTTATATTCTATTTAACTGTCTGTGGACCAGATACTCACATCATTCTAATGTATAACAGTATATGTTATATTCTCTTTAACTGTCTCTAGACCAGATACTCACATCATTCTAATGTATAACAGTAGATGTTATATTCTCTTGAACTGTCTGTAGAGCAGATACTCACATCATTCACATGTATAACAGTAGATGTTATAATTCTGCATCTGAAGCAGATTCTCTTTAACTGTCTGTTAATGGAAAAGGTGTCAGCAGTTTCTACCAAATTGCGTGTGTGGAGTAATGGACTACCATAAAAACACTTGTAGTTAAAAGAAATATACATTAACTACACACACTTGACCTGTGACGCTCTCTTACACACACAGACACACACTAGACCTGTGTCTCGCACACCCACACAAAAATACACACTTGACCTGTGTGATCTTATTTAGAAGGGCTAACCAGGCCTGTGAACCAAACTTTTAAAGAGGCTTGCAAGACCTGTGACCAGACATTTAAAGGGGCTAGCCAGGCCTGTGACCAGACATTTAAAGGGGCTAGCCAGGCCTGTGACCAGACATTTAAAGGGGCTAGCCAGGCCTGTGACCCAGACATTGAAAGGGGCTAGCCAGGCCTGTGACCAAGATAGTTAAAGGTGCTAGCCAGGCCTGTGACCAGACATTTAAAGGTGCTAGCCAGGCCTGTGACCCAGACATTTGAAGGGGCTAGCCAGGCCTGTGACCCAGACATTTAAAGGGGCTAGCCAGGCCTGTGACCCAGACATTTAAAGGGGCTAGCCAGGCCTGTGACCCAGACATTTAAAGGGGCTAGCCAGGCCTGTGACCCAGACATTTAAAGGGGCTAGCCAGGCCTGTGACCCAGACATTTAAAGGGGCTAGCCAGGCCTGTGACCCAGACATTTAAAGGGGCTAGCCTGCCCTGTTACCCAGACATTTAAAGGGGCTAGCCAGGCCTGTTACCCAGACATTTAAAGGGGCTAGCCAGGCCTGTGACCCAGACATTTAAAGGGGCTAGCCAGGCCTGTGACCCAGACATTTAAAGGGGCTAGCCAGGCCTGTGACCCAGACATTTAAAGGGGCTAGCCAGGCCTGTGACCAGACATTTAAAGGGGCTAGCCAGGCCTGTGACCCAGACATTTAAAGGGGCTAGCCTGCCCTGTGACCAGACATTTAAAGGGGCTAGCCTGTGACCAGATATTTAAAGAGGCTAACCAGGCCTGTGACCCAGACATTTAAAGGGGCTAGCCAGGCCTGTGACCAGACATTTAAAGGGGCTAGCCTGGCCTGTTACCCAGACATTTAAAGGGGCTAGCCTGTGACCAGACATTTAAAGAGGCTAGCCTGTGACCAGACATTTAAAGAGGCTAGCCTGGCCTGTTACCCAGACATTTAAAGGGGCTAGCCTGTGACCAGACATTTAAAGAGGCTAGCCTGTGACCAGACAGTATGTATTTCATAATTTCTCATAATTGAATCCATCGATGCAGACATTGACATGAATAGGCTTGGATCAAAGCTGATTGACATTGACCCCCTGTCTTTCCAGAACGGTTTGGCTGTCAAATACAAATGGTCACTTTCTGACTGCTTGATGTGTGGGCAAACGCGTTTGGAAAGTCTTGTTTGAATCCAAAGGGGCATTTGAATTCAAGAAGTGATTGAATTCAAATGTATTCACCCTGGGGTTGGACCAGATGGTTTTCCATGACACTGCTCTCTAACCTTTGACCTTATGGCTTATGACCTCTATGCACTATGTGTTCTTTGTTGTTTTAGCTGTGTGTGTGTGTGTAAGTTTGTGTGTATGTATTAAGGCAGTGATTTGAGTTGATAATTTACCTTTTGCTGCCTTGGGTTTTCTAATCCACCTGACACACACACACACACAGACACACACACACTCACACACAGACACACGCACACACACACACACACCGACCCAGACATGCCCTGTTAAAAAGATCAGCCTTTGCCAAACAGGCCGATTGAGGAGAGAATGAAAAATCAACAAATCATTGTATTTTCTCTACTGCTCTGTCTCTTGTTTCAGTCAGTCTATTTTCTCTACTGCTCTGTCTCTTGTTTCAGTCAGTCTATTTTCTCTACTGCTCTGTCTCTCGTTTCCGTCAGTCTATTTTCTCTACTGCTCTGTCTCTCGTTTCAGTCAGTCTATTTTATCTACTGCTCTGTCTCTCGTTTCAGTCGGTCTATTTTCTCTACTGCTCTGTCTCTCGTTTCAGTCAGTCTATTTTCTCTACTGCTCTGTCTCTCGTTTCAGTCAGTCTATTTTCTCTACTGCTCTGTCTCTCATTTCAGTTGGTCTATTTTCCCTACTGCTCTGTCTCTCGTTTCAGTCGGTCTATTTTCCCTACTGCTCTGTCTCTGGTTTCAATGTATTTTATATACTGATGTATTTTTCATTTAAGTGAATGCAGGATATTTTGTCATGACGACTGATATAAGCTCAGACTGTACTTTGACTCACTTCTCACAAAATGTCGAAGGAACAGAGAATGTACAACAGTTTCACTTCTATTCACAAACACGGATGTGAGATTTCATCACCTTATGGGAGCCAGAAATGTACCTCCAAGATAATATAAAGACATAGTGTCTCCCTGATAAGATAATAGTAAATGCATCTTATCAAAGTGACAGTGTATTTGCAGGTAGTGACGGCCATTCAAGGCTTAATTACCATTCTTCTAGCAGCAGGATATTATGCTAGCAGTGCTAACTCAGATTTTCATTTTCAAAATAAAAGCCATAATTGAAATATATTAGGTAATATAGTTAACAATCTAGCCTGTACATTTTATGTTTAACGTCCGTTCTTATGTTATTCTTGTCTGTTCTTTTTTACAGACTAGATTGTTAACAGTATTGCCTTATACATTTCAATGATGGCTTTTATTGTGATAAAGAATATCTGAGTGCTGCCAGCATAACATCCTGCTGCCAAAACAACGCTAATGAAGCCTCCAATGGCCATCACTATTTGCAGGTATGCTACCTGGGATCTAAATCCAGGTGTTCAATTTCATGTAATATCCCCAACTCCTTAACCCTCTGTGTGCCAGCCTGCTCCTTAACCCTCTGTGTGCCAGCCTGCTCCTTAACCCTCTGTGTGCCAGCCTGCTCCTTAACCCTCTGTGTGCCAGCCTGCTCCTTAACCCTCTGTGTGCCAGCCTGTTCCTTAACCCTCTGTGTGCCAGCCTGCTCCTTAACCCTCTGTGTGCCAGCCTGCTCCTTAACCCTCTGTGTGCCAGCCTGCTCCTTAACCCTCTGTGTGCCAGCCTGCTCCTTAACCCTCTGTGTGCCAGCCTGTTCCTTAACCCTCTGTGTGCCAGCCTGCTCCTTAACCCTCTGTGTGCCAGCCTGTTCCTTAACCCTCTGTGTGCCAGCCTGCTCCTTAACCCTCTGTGTGCCAGCCTGCTCCTTAACCCTCTGTGTGCCAGCCTGCTCCTTAACCCTCTGTGTGCCAGCCTGCTCCTCAGCATGGTTTCTGCTCTGTCACTTTGAGATGATGAACAAACTGATAAACGATCAGGCTTGTTAGCACTTTACACAATAAAAAATGGAATGGAGGGAGGGAGGAAAGGGAGGGAGGGAGGGAGGAAAGGGAGGGAGGGAGGAAGGAAAGGGAGGGAGAAATGGGAGGAGAAAAAGCCAAGGAAGACGGAAAGGGAGGGAAAAATATTTAGTGGCAACTGAAGTGGTTTTACTGTTACTATAGGAACGTATAAATATTTGTAAACATTTTTGTGAAAAAGTTGAGTATGAATCTTTTAATGAATCTTTACTTGAATCAGTAGAAGGAAAAGTTGTTTGAGGTGGCTGAGTATTGGAGAAGATCCCAGATGAAAGATTCCCAGAATCAGGAGGAGGTATAAATAAAACCCCAGATGAAAGATTCCCAGAATCAGGAGGAGGTATTCATGTAATCCCAGATGAAACATTCCCAGAATCAGGAGGATGTATTAATAAAATCCCAGATGAAAGACACCCAGAATCAGGAGGAAGTATTAATAAAATCCAAGATGAAAGACACCCAGAATCAGGAGGATGTATTAATAAAATCCCAGATGAAAGACACCCAGAATCAGGAGGAAGTATTAATAAAATCCAAGATGAAAGACATCCAGAATCAGGAGGAAGTATTAATAAAATCCCAGATGAAAGATTCACAGAATCAGGAGGAAGTATTAATTTAATCCCAGATGAAAGATTCCCAGAATCAGGAGGAAGTATGTAGAAAGTCTGTAACATCCCAGCAGGATTTCTTGAAAATATTTGTTGGAGAAAAGTTCCCTCAGTTTTGTAACTTGGGAACAGCCAATCGTTTTTTTTTCTTTCTCATTTTCCCTCTCTTTTTCTGACATTCACCTCCTCCCTCCTCCCTCTCTCGCTCTCCTCCCTGTCTCGCTCTCTCTCCTCTCTCTTCCCAGGATGAGGTGTGTGTGTCTTTGGTAGGACTTAACGGTGTGTGTTTGTGTGGTATTGGGTCAGACCAAATGAGAGTGCATTGTCATGGTTGCATGACTTTGTAACCGTGTCTACCTCAGTGGACGCCCTTGCCCAACACCCCTCCCCCTGGTGTTGATTTGGCCTACTTGAATCCCGACCAGGGTGGATTTTTGTACTGAGGCCGGCGTCGTGCTACGGCTTCACCACGGGGGGGGAGGGGGCCTGAACACATCTGAGGGGCCCCTATATTAGTTACAGGTTTTTGCAGCATAAAAAATGCTCTAATGTTTGTTTGATCGGTCATCGGTTGTAGTGAAGTGGGCTACAGTTTAACGAAAAGCTTGATGACTTGTCAGAACCTAGAGATAACTAGGCGTAGGATTTTAGAAATGTATTAGGCCAATGGTCAAACTAATAATGTACCAAGCAACACACCATGTCGACCTTCAGGTTCCATTTAAAAACAGGGTGGGAGATAACAGGATGGTAGACTAAACTGCTCTCCCAACTGGTGTCGTGGTGTAGAAGACCCCAGGCTAACTCTGTTCCTGACTTAGTCCCTCATACCCCAGGCAAACTCGGTTCCTGACTTAGTCCCTCAGACCCCAGGCTAACTCTGTTCCTGACTTAGTCCCTCAGACCCCACGCAAACTCTGTTCCTGACTTAGTCCCTCAGACCCCAGGCTAACTCTGTTCCTGACTTAGTCCCTCAGACCCCAGGCTAACTCTGTTCCTGACTTAGTCCCTCAGACCCCAGGCTAACTCTGTTCCTGACTTAGTCCCTCAGACCCCAGGCTAACTCTGTTCCTGACTTAGTCCCTCAGACCCCAGGCTAACTCTGTTCCTGACTTAGTCCCTCAGACCCCACGCAAACTCTGTTCCTGACTTAGTCCCTCAGACCCCAGGCTAACTCTGTTCCTGACTTAGTCCCTCAGACCCCAGGCTAACTCTGTTCCTGACTTAGTCCCTCAGACCCCAGGCTAACTCTGTTCCTGACTTAGTCCCTCAGACCCCAGGCTAACTCTGTTCCTGACTTAGTCCCTCAGACCCCAGGCTAACTCTGTTCCTAACTTAGTCCCAATCTAAACCATTTTGTAAACAAACTAAATGGTTAATAGTTTTTTGTGTAGTGTTGTTAGGTTTTTGTGCTGGGTTGTTGTGTTTTTGTGTAGTGTTGTTAGGTTTTTGTGCTGGGTTGTTGTGTTTTTGTGTAGTGTTGTTAGGTTTTTGTGCTGGGTTGTTGTGTTTTTGTGTAGTGTTGTTAGGTTTTTGTGCTGGGTTGTTGTGTTTTTGTGTAGTGTTGTTAGGTTTTTGCGCTGGGTTGTTGTGTTTTTGTGTAGTGTGTCTGGTGTTCATTTGTAAAGGCTGAGAAGTGCTGAGGATTTAAATAGTTGAGTTTTTCCGTTATGTAGGCACCGAGGGGAACAAGGTTTGTCGTTAAGAGGTTTATGTTGAGACACACACACAAAACACTCACACAGAAAACACACACACACAAAACACACGCACACAAAACACACACACACAAAACACACGCACACAAAACACACGCACACAGAAAACACGTGTGTGTGCTACAAGGAGGGAGTCTGGTCGTAGAATAAGAGGTTTAAGGTCTCATTGTTCTCTGTTCTCCATGACCCTTCACACACACTCCTGACGAGGCCATGGTCAGTAACACTGCCACTGTGAGTGCTGCCACCTGGAGGATGGGTAGGGTACTCAAGCTGTTTCTCTGATGTATCGGCTCAGTCACCAAAGCCACAGGATGAACTCATCATCTACACCACCCTTTCCAGCTTAACCCCACCTGGCACACACACACACACAGCATGTGACCTGGGAGTGTCTGGGGAACCATTTATTGTGGCTTTACAACCTCATCCTCTGCCCTGGGGGTCAAAGGTCAAACAGCTCAACCAAAACAGGGCCGTGACACAGGCAGATAAACGTGATTGTGATACAATGATGAAATAGATTGTTATAGTGTATTGTTCCAGCTTTTATGGATGCTCTGTTTTAATTGGACTATGTGACCATGTGACCAGTACTGTGTGACCTTGTGGTGACTTGGGATTTCCTCTATTCTCCAGTATCTCTCTTATGATTGCATTGTATATAGATGCGATGTGTACCATAAATACATTATCATCTCCTCTCTGAACGGTGCTGATGATTATGTTCTCTTTTTGATAAATGTTGTGTGATCCCTGTTTATCTAATAGAAAGCAATTAGTTGATCTGTCACTCCCTGTCACTCCCTGTCATTCACGTCCTCTCTCAATTTCTCTCTTTCCCCTTTTCTGCCTCACTCTTGTTCTGTCCTTCTCTGATAGGCCCCAGATCTAATTGGATGGTTTGGTCAGAATGACAGCCGAAGATCCCGCCTCATCCTCTTCTTGTACCATGAATAATAACCCCACCCCAACTGGATCGAACCCAGCTGTCCCCTCCAGTCAATCCCTTCATGGACCAATCACAGTGCCCGAGGGAGTGGCTGGGGCGCCTAACGAAGCGGCCTTGGTGTCGCTGATGGAGCGTACTGGGTACGGCATGGTGCAGGAGAATGGCCAGAGGAAATATGGGCCTCCGCCAGGCTGGGACTCCGCCTCCCCGCCGCGTGGCTGCGAGATCTTTGTCGGCAAGATCCCGCGGGATGTCTACGAGGACGAGCTGGTGCCGGTGTTCGAATCGGTGGGGCGGATTTACGAGATGCGCCTGATGATGGACTTTGACGGGAAGAACCGAGGCTACGCCTTCGTGATGTACACGCAGAAGCACGAGGCCAAACGAGCCGTGCGGGAGCTCAACAACTACGAGGTGCGGCCGGGGCGCCTGCTGGGGGTCTGCTGCTCTGTGGACAACTGTCGACTCTTCATTGGGGGGATCCCCAAAACCAAGAAGAGAGAGGAGATCCTGGAGGAGGTCTCCAAGGTGACAGAGGGTGTTCTGGACGTTATAGTGTACGCGAGCGCCGCCGACAAGATGAAGAACCGTGGCTTCGCCTTTGTGGAGTACGAGAGCCACCGCGCAGCCGCCATGGCCCGCAGGAAGCTGATGCCCGGCCGAATCCAGTTGTGGGGGCACCAGATCGCCGTGGACTGGGCAGAGCCAGAGATAGATGTGGATGAGGATGTCATGGAAACGGTGAAGATCTTATACGTCAGGAACCTGATGATGGAGACCAGCGAGGAGACACTGCGACAGGTGAAAATTACTCATGGATTGTTTAGGAGATTTTTAATTGGTTGCTTGGTTCTAGGTGTTTGGCCAGTGGAACCCAGGTTATTAAACATGTTTCCCTGGGTGTTCTAGGTGTTTGGCCAGTGGAACCCAGGTTATTAAAAATGTTTCCTTGGGTGTCCTAGGTGTTTGGTCAGTGGAACCCAGGTTATTAAATATGTTTACCTGGGTGTTCTAGGTGTTTGGCCAGTGGAACCCAGGCTGTGTGGAACGAGTCAAGAAGATCCGCGACTATGCCTTTGTCCACTTCTCATCCAGAGACGACGCAGTGGTTGCCATGGACCACCTGAACGGGACTGAGGTCGAGGGGTCCTGTATTGAGGTGACCTTGGCCAAGCCTGTCGATAAAGAGCAGTACACGCGCTACCAAAAGGCCTCTAAAGGGGGTGCTACAGCAACTGTGGCGGCACCAGAACCTGCCCAGCCAAACTATGTGTACCAGTGTGACCCGTACACACTAACTTACTATGGTTATCCCTACAACACCCTCATCGGACCAAACCGGGACTACTTTGTCAAAGGTCAGTCTGTTCATACCATGGTCGGGTTCAGTTCCGTTTCCATGTTCATTCAGAAGGTTGAACACATTCCAATATCACAGTGAAGATTGAAATGGAAATGTTAGTTGTATTGACTTAGTACCTTGAATTTTACACCCTGATAATCTTTCTGATGCTGTAGACTTGGTCTGATGCTGTATACTTGGTAGTAGTGGTAGATCTGTTGCTTGTTGTCACTGAACCTGTATGTTTTTATCAAATGCTTTTTGTAAATTAATTTGATCCAAAAACCACACTCAAATAGATGTGTGTGGTTGTAAATGCAAGACATATTGAAAAATAAATACACATCAATACATTTGATGAATCAACAATCATGAATACTATCAATGAGAATTTGACTAATAGAATGATGTGTTGTGAATAATGATGGTGATCCCATGAATGTGTAGCAGAATAAATCACTGATCTGCCATTTGGAAATGTGATTAGTTAAAATAGAGTTACAATCTTTGCTGTTGGAGTGGTAAAGAGACTGTCTGCAATATGACATCATCCATTACAAAAGGGTGATGCGACTTCTTGCTCAGGAACCACAACAACAACTGAACTCAAATATTTCAAGATGGCAACTGTTGGTTCCATGAAGTCACCTCTGTTCCAGTATTATGTCATCTCAGTCCCATTTAGTCATCTTTGTTCTATAATTAAGTCATTTCTGTCCCATTACGTAATTTATGTCCTATTTGGTCATATTTGTTCTATAATTAAGTAATCTCTGTCCCATTACGTAATTTATGTCCCATTAAGTCATCTCCATTCCCATTTTTATGTCCCATTAAGTCATCTCCATTCCCATTTTTATGTCCCATTGAGTCCTCTCCATTCCCATGATGTAATTTATGTCCCATTGAATCATTTGAAAGAGCATGGACAGCACCATTTTAAAATAATTAATTGTCTTCATCTAGTACTTCTGAGTTTTGGAATATTTGCTCACACGTCTAATTCTTTGGCTGACCCCCTCCCCCCCAAAAGCCTTTGGATTATTCAACCATTCCCTAAGCCTTATGAAGAGACCCTACAGAGTACCACCAGAGTACTTGCAGATCAGATGTGACAGTTGTTGTTGTTGATGTGACAGTAAGCAGGAAGTCTCTGATGACTTCATATTGCAGGATGTCTCTTTACGTGCTGAGCCCATCTCCTCTGGTGACCGAGGCCAGAAGGTGTCTGGGTGGCTGCTCATGCAACCTGTGTCCCATATGGCACTCTATTCCCTATGTAGTGTGCTACTTTTGATCATAGACCTTTGGGCCTTAACCGCGTGGTCTCTGGTCAGAGGGGATCCACTACACAGAGAGCAATGTGCGGTTGGGATACTCCAGATCTATTTAGACTTTGACTGTAATCACTGTGTTCTGGTTTTCTCTCCAAAGGAGGTCCAATGATACAGACCAATGGTAATCTATCCCATCCTTATTGACTTCTCTTTTTCATCCTATCCAATGAAACATCAACTTCCTGGTCTTATGACTGACTCTCTCTGGTTTCTGTGACAACTTCCTCTCCTACTGTTCCAACATTTTTTTGTTTACTGGAAATTTGTCTATAACGTCACATATAGTTCCCCTGGGCCTCTGACTGATATACAGTCTCAAACACCACGCTAAGTTGCCCCCATGACAAACTGCCTAAAGCCCTTGTTATGCTGCTGCAACGTTCCTGCATGTAACTCAGAATGCTTCAGACCATTAGTTCCTCCAGCATCACAGATGCTGTACTAGTGATGGGTCACACTCAACAATGCCTTGATTAAACACATAATTACTGCCATTATCAAAGCAAGCATTGTACTCAGTTTGAAAGAAGTAGTAGAAATAAGTTTATTATTATAAAAAAAACATTCTCACAGAACTTAATTGGTTCTGTTCAGCCCGAACAAACCTCACATTTCGGCCCCAATCCATAGATAATGTTAAGAGTTCAGCTATCTCCATTTATTAGTCAATCAAACAACTACATGCAGTAGATTATTTATGGAAGCATTCCCCAAACACTGAATTAAACAACTCTATACAGTAGATCCTGTATACAAGACTTTGCTAAACAGCGCCGCCCTCTGGTCTGCCTGTGTCTAGCAGGTGCTGTGCGGGGGCGTGGCCGTGCAGCGGCAGGTAGCCGCGCCCCCGGCCCCAGGGGATCTTACCTAGGGGGTTACTCGGCCGGTCGCGGCATCTACAGCCGATACCACGAGGGCAAGGCTAAGGGCCCAGACAGCAAGGCCTACGAACTAGTGCCTTCCCTGGAGCTGGCATCATCTGTCAATCCCGTCGGCATCAAGCCCGGCTCAAGTCAGTCATGCACATCGTCATCCCGTAACCCTAAACTGTCCCCTGTACCCACAACTGTCTTCCTCTGACCTCCTGTCCTTCTCAAGCCTGGCAAGTCACAGAGAGCCTTTCTCACACCTGTGTCGTAGGTGTCTCTCACCTCTCACACCTGTGTCGTAGGTGTCTCTCACCTCTCACACCTGTGTCGTAGGTGTCTCTCACACCTGTGTCGTAGGTGTCTCTCACACCTGTGTCGTAGGTGTCTCTCACCTCTAGGTGTCACTCCTTGATCCCTCCTCCTGTCTGTATCTCTGTACATTGATCCCTCCTCCTGTCTGTATCTCTGTACATTGATCCCTCCTCCTGTCTGTATCTCTGTACATTGATCCCTCCTCCTGTCTGTATCTCTGTACATTGATCCCTCCTCCGGTCTGTATCTCTGTACATTGATCCCTCCTCCTGTCTGTATCTCTGTACATTGATCCCTCCTCCTGTCTGTATCTCTGTACATTGATCCCTCCTCCTGTCTGTATCTCTGTACATTGATCCCTCCTCCGGTCTGTATCTCTGTACATTGATCCCTCCTCCTGTCTGTATCTCTGTACATTGATCCCTCCTCCTGTCTGTATCTCTGTACATTGATCCCTCCTCCGGTCTGTATCTCTCTATATGGCCTGGCCATTCTATCATCAACTTCTGTCTCCTGATTGGGAGAAAAAAACATCTTGTAGCAACGATGATGTTATTTGGTCCTTAAATTCTTCCTCAGTCATGCTGAGTGTCACGGTTCTGCAACACCTGACCTCCTTTGATTATCATCACTCATTGGTTGATCAGGGTTTAGTTAGGTGCGTCTCATTGGTTGATTAGGATTTAGTTAGGTGCGTCTCATTGGTTGATTAGGATTTAGTTAGGTGGTCTCAGTGTGGAATGTTAATCAGACTGTAATCTGGACTTGATTGCTTAATCCTCAATCCTGATCCCAATCTCACTCTCTAGAATCACTGAATCATAATGACTGAATGGACTTTTGTCCGTCTGAAACAATGAGTGACGTTGTTTTGGTTTGTGTGTGAAAGCAGTTTAATCCCGTGCTCAGCACCACATTAATCCAAATCACACTCCCACCGACAGAGGCTGAAGCTAACTTGTGTAAATCCATCTTCTTCATCTCCCTTCTTCTCTCCTCTCCTTCACTCGCTCCTCTCCTTCCCTCCTTCTCTGCCTTCCTTCTAGTCTTTTTTCCTCTGTGTCTCCTTCTCTTTACCTCCTTCCCTTTCTCTTTCTACATATCCTTTCTACACATTGTCTTCTGTTCGGTTGAAGAGTTCCTTGCTTTCCTTTTCGCCTCAATGTGATTGGACATTGCAGTGACATTTCTCAATCTGACTATCATTGTGTGTGTGTCTGTGTGTGTGTGCATGTCTGTGTGTGTGTGTGTGTGTCTGTGTGTGTATATATAGTTGGGCTACAGGCTCTAGGAGGGCAGTACCAGGTGTTCTCGACAGCCCAGGGCGCCAAGCTGATGGAGGATGGGAAGATGCACCATGCAGCCATGGAACACCTCATCAATCCCCTGGCCCTTCAACATGACCACAACGCCCAGAGCACCCAGGCAGTCTTACCGGCTGTATCCACACCGCCACCCTTCCAGGTACACACACACCCTACCGGTATAACACACTCTCCCTCCCCCTTCCAGTTACACACACACACCCTAACGGTATAACACACTCTCCCTCCCCCTTCCAGTTACACACACACACCCTAACAGTATAACACACTCTCCCTCCCCCTTCCAGTTACACACACACACCCTAACGGTATAACACACTCTCCCTCCCCCTTCCAGGTACACACACACACCCTAACAGTATAACACACTCTCCCTCCCCCTCGTCCTGGCCTCACACGTGACTCCCTCTCACCAGGGTCGCCCCATCACGCCGGTTTATGCCATGGCCCATAACGTCCAGCGTATCCCCACTGCCGGCGGCCTGTATGGGGCGGGGTACATGCCCGTCCCCAACTACAACGCCGCTGCCCTGGCCGCCCTCCAGAAGAATGCTGCGGTGGCCGCCGCCTATGGGGGGTACGCCGGCTACACCATACCCCAGGCCTTCCCCGCCACGGCCTTCCAGGTCCCCATCCACGACATCTACCAGACCTACTGACAACATCCACTTCCAGACCCAGACACAACCTACTGACAACCTCAGTCGGACACCACATGTCTGGTCCACGACACCCGCTCAACTTCCATACAACCTCTAGCATAACACGAAAACGTCAGTCAGGAAATGGCTGCACAACCACAATGTAACGCTCAAACAACGTCTGTGTCAGAGTGTGGAGTGGAACTACAATTGAGATGCAGCAGAAGAACTTTCTCATTCCTATCGTTTCCTGTGTCCACTCTGGATCCCATTCTCAACCTCTAATCATCGTCTACCGTGCCGACATTCCGGGCCCGACATTCTGCAACGTCTTAACAACGTCTACCGTGCCGACATTCAAACGATGACCGATGTCAACTCAGCCAGCAACATCTATGCAAATATTTCAAGCCAAACTACTGGACTCTTACACTGTACGTCGGTTGAACACAGCCCAAAATCTAGGCTATGTTATAACGCATGCCAAACCTACCAAACCTCTGATGTTAAAATAACGTCTATGCAAGACCTACTGGCACCTTCTAGATCCACAATGTGTCTTTCACCAGGTTCACATTGGTCCAAATCAATACTAGACACCTTGACCAGATTCTTCCAGCGTATATTATGTAGAGTCTAGAGTCTAAACTATAATTTTAGACCTCAAAGCCAGTCAGTTTCACTGTTTTCTTAATGTTTTCTCAATGTATTCTTCCCATCTAATCAGGGAGATCAGGTTTATCAGGTAGCACATAAGAGCAGCAGTACTCCTCTTAGGGGATACTTTGAATACTGTACCCCAATACCATCTATCAGAAACATAAACTGAGCAGAAGACCATGTAGGACTAACTGAAGGAGATGACCACTCCCACCCAACCCAGTCACCAATCAGACCATGCCCATAAACCCCACCCCTATATGACATCACTCCATTCTACTGTCACCACGACAAGCCCCAAACCCAACCCATCTTCTCCTCCAAGTTTTCCGGGCAACAAGAACACTGAAGGTACACAAGTATTTATGAAGAGGTGAAAATGTACTGTTTCTCTCTTTTTATTATATTTTATTGTTTTTTTTGTTGGTTCTCTGAAGTAGAAAAGACAGACAGAATTGTACTTAAAACGTATGGACAACAAAAAAATATAAACTGAAATTATATTAAACAAAAAAAAAATACTGACCAGACTTTACTTAAGATACATTTTTTGAATTTATTATTAAAATAGTTTGTACTTTAAGTTGTTTTTGTGAACTTAGCGTCGGCCTATTCTAGCAAATGTTTAGTTTTAAGCGTTGCTAATATGATCCGTCCATGCTGTTAGCTGTTATCTTCTTATATGAGTTTGCTTGTTGATGGGTGTGTTGGTTTTATTGGTCTTATTGGTGAGATGTACTGTACTCTAGACTGTTCTAAGAAGGTTATAAAGCTATGTTGCCTGGTGGGTAGGTTGACTTTGCCCTCTTATCCTGGTATAAACCTGGAAGACAGCAGTATCTTTTTCTTCACTGTTTCTGCTTCCTAATTGACACTCAATTCCCTTCAATGGTGCACTCTGTGTGAAGCTAGTCCCACTATAAACAGGAAATAGGGTGTCATTTTAAACACAGACAGTGTGGAACCCTGTCAAACAGAGTACCTTGACAATGCCACCAGAGCGCCTAGCAACAGGCGATTGTTTTAAATGCACAGGGGTTTTTCAGGCCCAGGTTAGAGGGTTCAGTCTATAGAGTGCAGTCTACACACCAGGTCCTAGCCAACAACTGAAGTAAACTGGAACTGCTAAGCCAACGTTGAAACTTGGGTTATTTTTCTATCTATCTATTAGCTTTCATATTGTATAATGCTGTGTAACTTTTTAAAGCTGTACTTTTAGATGTATTTTTTGTGCTCTGGAACCTGACTGTCACGTCTCTGTCTCGACCAGCACATTTAGACTGAACTGTTTTATTTTTTACTACATTGAAGTTGTTTTTGGTTTCATCATTTTGTTATTATTGTCTCTAATTGTTTTTAATTGCTTAATTCTTATAAGGTGAACAAATATGGACAGAGATGATTGGTGTTTATTATTTCATATTTTTCTGACTCCTCCTCTGGACTCTTAAGAATTCGAATTGACAGTTCTCTGTACCTTCCTTAACTTATAAGAAGTCCCACTCAATTGACAACTTGAAAATTGTTGCCCCAATTGCTATATTCATGCTATAATGTCTTAAATCCAAATCCTCTATTCATCTCATTTTCTGAAATTGTTGTAGCATTATCATAAGTTACAAATGCTAAGGTAACCAAAATAATCAATTAGCATATGCCAAGCTAACATGCGTTCTCTTAGCAAATGCTATGCTAACTAAAAACAGTCTACAAGCAAACGCTAGGGATGCTAAACTAGACTACAAGTTCTACAAGTATTTGCTAAGCTAACAGGTGTTAGCTTAGCAAATAAAACACCCCTGTTAGCATTATGCTAGCAGCTTGACACTCAACTGGGGTTCAACCCACTGTTTTATCAGAGATTGACTACAATGCCTTCTACTAGAGATTTGACTAGTAGGAGGTTCTACAACTGTTAATTTCTAACTGCTGGTCTTAAGATGACTACAGTTCCTTTCCAAGCGGAAATAGTTCTAGTATCTCGACAACATAATAGAGAATGTTTTCCATTCACCCTCCCCCCATTTCACTGTCATGCCATATCTCTGTCCTTTCTCCTCCCTTCTTATCTCTCTCCTTCCTTCCCTCTTCTATTTTCACATTGCTCTCTCTTTCACTCCCTCTCCTCAGATCGCTCTCCTATCTCTCCTTCTCGTCCTGTATCTCTGTTTGACTAAGGTGCACTTAACTGTATTTGCAGTATGAAGGTAACAGATTGCCTGTATCAGATGAAGGGTGGAGGTATTTCATGTCATGGCTGGGTGAAAAGTTAAATGATGGTTTTCAATGCCTTTGAGTGTGTGTGTGTGCGTGTAAGCTTTTCTGCAGTAACAACACCAACATGAAATTACCCCAGAGGATGTTTAGGCGGCACTTTTCAGATTTGCAATGCTACTAGGAATTGCAGTACTACTGTAGCAGTCTATATAAACACACACACACACACACACATCCCACTACGATACACTCCATGTCAATGAGACAACATGCCAAAACCTGCTGCTACACGTGATGATTGAAGTGTTGGTTGGCAGATGGGAGAGAGGTGAAGGTGAAAGGCAGTTGGGATTTAAATAAATTTAACAGAATTCTGGAATGTCATCAACCTGCTCCTCTTCTACTATCTCAAACTCTGGCCTGTAAAGGGCTTCTCTCTCTCTGTTTGGAAGGCCTGTAAAGGGCTTCTCTCTCTGTGTGTTTGGAAGGCCTGTAAATGGCTTCTCTCTCTGTGTTTGGAAGGCCTGTAAAGGGCTTCTCTCTCTCTGTTTGGAAGGCCTGTAAAGGGCTTCTCTCTCTCTGTTTGGAAGGCCTGTAAAGGGCTTCTCTCTCTCTGTTTGGAAGGCCTGTAAAGGGCTTCTTTCTCTCTCTGTTTGGATGGTCTGTAAAGGGCTTCTTTCTCTCTCTGTTTGGATGGCCTGTAAAGGGCTTCTTTCTCTCTTTGGGTGGCCTGTGAAGGGCTTCTTTCTCTGTTTGGATAGCCTGTAAATGTTTTCTCTCTCTAAAGATAACTGGATTTTTTTTAATGCAGATGAGTAACGTTTATTGCATTGTTTTATGATGACAAAAAGTCAGGATATATTTAATATATGCATTGAGTGTGTTAATGTATATGAAGTCAGAAGAAATGCTATAATATATTCCAAGAGTAAACCTGTTTTTCTTTTCTTTATATACATCTAGTATAGAGATATAGAAAATAACCCCACAAAAATGTTTTTTTTTTCCAAAGCCTCAGTAGTTTAGTAAATTCAAAGTTGTGTTGTTATGTTGTGCATTATGCTGACATGTAAAGTCCAATGTTCTGGGTGGTGGGGTTAGTGAGATCAGCCTCTTCAGTGTGAAGGTCTGTAGAGCCATTCAAAATAAACAGAACTCAGAGTAACTGACCTATTTCCCACCACACACACACCCACCCACACCCACACGTACCACATCCACACGCACACACATCCACACACCTTCATGTTTGAACTTGAACAGCTAGTCGTCTAACAGTCTAACATGTCTAACAGAACAGCACTTCCATAGTTAAAGAAAGAATAATATAAATATATAACACAATAGATGTGTCTTAGGGCCCCTTTTTGCCAAACTGTGCTTTGCTGTCCCTGCTTAGGGCTGGGGCTTATTTTCCTTTGTTTTAAAGCTTTTTTCTTGTTGTATTTATAGTGGTAAACTAGATAAATAAAGCATTTTCAAAAAGAGATCTTGGTGTGTCTTCTTTTTCTGTAGAGCTTCCCAACCTAGGCGCAGAGTCCCCGAAACGGGTCACCTGTGGGGGGTGGGGAGGGTGGGGTGCAAAGCTTTCATCAAGGCAAAGAGGGGCTACGTTGAAGAAAGTAAAAATAGAAATGTATTCTGCTTTAACACTTTCTTGGTTACTACATTACTACTTATTTCACAGTTCTGGTGTCTTCATTATTATTCTACAATGTGGAAAATAGAGAAATCCCCTTGAATGAGCAGGAGCGTCCAAACTTTGACTGGTACTGTGTGTGTGTGTATATATACACTCACCTAAAGGATTATTAGGAACACCATACTAATACTGTTTGACCCCCTTTCGCCTTCGGAACTGTCTTAATTCTACGTGGCATTGATTCAACAAGGTGCTGAAAGCATTCTTTAGAAATGTTGGCCCATATTGATAGGATAGCATCTTGCAGTTGATGGAGATTTGTGGGATGCACATCCAGGGCACGAAGCTCCCGTTCCACCACATCCCAAAGATGCTCTATTGGGTTGAGATCTGGTGACTGTGGGGGCCATTTCAGTAAAGTGAACTCATTGTCATGTTCAAGAAACCAATTTGAAATGATTCGAGCTTTGTGACATGGTGCATTATCCTGCTGGAAGTAGCCATCAGAGGATAGGTACATGGTGGTCATAAAGGGATGGACATGGTCAGAAACAATGCTCAGGTAGGCCGTGGCATTTAAACCATGCCCAATTGGCACTAAGGGGCCTAAAGTGTGCCAAGAAAACATCCCCCACACCATTACACCACCACCACCACCACCAGCCTGCACAGTGGTAACAAGGCATGATGGATCCATGTTCTCATTCTGTTTACGCCAAATTCTGACTCTACCATCTGAATGTCTCAACAGAAATCGAGACTCATCAGACCAGGCAACATTCTTCCAGTCTTCAACTGTCCAATTTTGGTGAGCTTGTGCAAATTGTAGCCTCTTTTTCCTATTTGTAGTGGAGATGAGTGGTACCCGGTGGGGTCTTCTGCTGTTGTAGCCCATCCGCATCAAGGTTGTGCATGTTGTGGCTTCACAAATGCTTTGCTGCATACCTCGGTTGTAACGAGTGGTTATTTCAGTCAAAGTTGCTCTTCTATCAGCTTGAATCAGTCGGCCCATTCTCCTCTGACCTCTAGCATCAACAAGGCATTTTTGCCCACAGGACTGCTGCATACTGGATGTTTTTCCCTTTTCACACCATTCTTTGTAAACCCTAGACATGGTTGTGCGTGAAAATCCCAGTAACTGAGCAGATTGTGAAATACTCAGACCGGCCCGTCTGGCACCAACAACCATGCCACGCTCAAAATTGCATAAATCCCCTTTCTTTCCCATTCTGACATTCAGTTTGGAGTTCAGGAGATTGTCTTGACCAGGACCACACCCCTAAATGCATTGAAGCAACTGCCATGTGATTGGTTGATTAGATAATTGCCTTAATGAGAAATGTAACAGTTGTTCCTAATAATCCTTTAGGTGAGTGTATGTATACAAGCCATGTGAGATTTGTTCTCGGTAGTAAAAGTTCTCAATCTTCAAAATATTTCAGACATGCACACAATTGACCATAATAGTAACATATGTTTAAGAAATCCCTTTAAAAAGCATGTTGTTGACAATGGTCAAAAACCTTGTCCTAGTGTAGGATCCCCTTCTCTGTCCCCCCTCTAAATCTATTGTTCCCTGCCCCCCCCCTATCCCCAATAATCCATGTATGATAATGAACCATTTGTTTTCAGTGTCTGTACTACACGTTTATATAATCTACATTACATGTTACCAAACTACTCTTATCACGCAGAAATTACCGTCTACCGTCCCCGGGACAAACCTGTTCATTGTACCACACTGCCCTCTACAGGGAGAATTTCAACACATCACAGAATAGTCAAATTATTTATTAGAGAAATGTCGAGAGTGTGTACGGGGTTTATAACAGGGCAGGCATCAGGACGACATGATGAATGGTGCATTTTGTATAAGGTGCATGTCTAATCATTGCCCCCCACACTCTCCCCCGAGAGATATATATATTTTTAAATGTATAAAGCAATCGAAACCCGTTGGTCTATGATGATGTTTACTGAGACGATCGGACTGGGTCGAACTCATATACTATCGGCTATGCACATGGGGAAACATACCTGAGCAAAGCCTCTTTTTGCCCCCCATGGAACTGGGCATGAACACAACTGAGGGTGCAGGACTTTGAAGGGGCAAAGTAAGTGAAGAAATCGGTTATTCGCAGATAGCAGATGATTCCGGGCCTAAGGCCAGCAGTGCCGTTTATTTGCCGAATGCGACCTGGAATAGTCTAATACTTTTGTTAACAAAACATTTGAATATACTTTTTTGATACCTCCCAAAGTAATCGTGAGCAATTTGCTGTAAAGGCTCTATGCCTCACAGAAACTACTAGATTCAAGAGAGATTGAGAAGCCTTCCTCCGTCTTATCACACTGCTAAATCAACCGGACATTTTGGCACTTGGGAAAGAGAATGTATTTTCTCGTCAACTACAAGCGTAATTTAATTTTTAACTACATTTCTTATCGAATCATTGATGCCACTTTTCTGCACGAATATTTCCTGAAGACGGTATCTGTTTCTATAAATAAAAACGTATTAAAATAAATTACCTTTGCCCACCAGATTTATTTGATAAAGTATAATATGCCACCTTAGACCCAGTAGATGTTCCAGATCAATTGCATTGACAAATAATAAATAAATGTGGAGTCCAAACGTCAGTATTTTAAAATACATTTTAGGATAGCTTTGCAATGCCAAAATGTAGCCTATTCCGCATCATTATTATTTAATAGTCTTACCAAAACAGCCAATATGGCGTTATCAGTTAAATTGTACTGGCCTAGTTTGTTGTCATTTCTCCAAATTAATGTGTATGATATTTCCCAATTAAAAAACAATCCATAAATCTGTTGACCCCAATTAGGCTTTCTAATGGCAGACATTCGGTTCTAAACGGGCAAATACGGCCTAGTTCTGTCTTGATTAGGGACCTTGCTGAATTACTTTCTGACACGCGGTTATGTTGTGGGGGGTTTCTGGTTGATTTAAGGCCAGCCACAGATGGGCCACTGCAGGCACGAAAAACCCAAACCGATGTGGGCAGGTATGGGCTGTATCTGGTAAATATTTTGCTATCTTGGTATTGCGAAAACATTTTGGAGGTTTGTAGCGTTCTCATAAAATGTCCTGTTTAATCGTGTTTTAGAAAGGTTTACATTTGGCAAGTACAGACAGGGAAGATTCATATGGCTTTCAAATGAGGCATCTTTATGGTTGGTTATTCCATACTTAATTCAACTATCAAGAATGATCACTGTTGGCATTCTTAAAATGTGATCAACAGTCACATGATCACAGATTCACCCAGAGATGTCTCAGAGATCACCACCAATCACAATTTGTGTTTCAGAGAATCCTTTGTGGCTTTTGTTGCAAGCTTGATTCACATTGTTTAGATTTATCAATATGATCGGTGGTCTCCAGAATGGAGATTTTTGTAAGACTATTAGAGTGGTCTAAAACTTAAAATTCTTAACTCACGTTAATGAGCGTGAAAGAATGAAGATTACTGAGCTGGAGTTAGCTTTATATTAAAGATTCATATTCGTTAGTACCTCATTAACAAAACGAACACCAAAGACAGCAAATATGAGCTCTGTAGACGATAGCATTCAATTTTCAAAAGACCACAGCATTCTTGTCTGTCTCTGATTCGCTGTGTCTTCAGACCCAGCCAAGTGTTAGAAGGCTGTGATACTTTCGACATTCTTCAACAACCAACCAAAGACAACTGGGAATGTCATCGAGTCCATCTCTGCATAAATCAAGATAGTGAAGCTGCATACGTGCACGCTTGTGTATGTCCACACACACACACACACACAGAATCTGGAGACAGTCATTCCATGTGGTCACCTGACATACTGGGCCCCATCAACACAGGAAACAGATTCTCCCCATAACATCATCAAACCAGATTAAAGATCTGAGGAAAAACAACCCATCCTTTAATACAACAAGGTGAAGAACATTCATTCATTCATACCTGGAGGTTTGCTACTGACAGCTGTAATCATTTATCATGTCATGGGATCTTCAGACAGCTCCATGAAGTGAGCACATAAGTATAAAACTAAAAACAAATCAATCATAGGACGTACCAATCGGTGTGTTGGTTGGTGGGACAGAGAGATGTGGCTAAGTTCCAACACTGCTCTTACACCCATGCCATGTAGTGAACGAGTGTACACTGCTCTTACACCCATGCCATGTAGTGAACGAGTGCACACTGCTCTTACACCCATGCCATGTAGTGAACGAGTGCACACTGCTCTTACACCCATGCCATGTAGTGAACGAGTGCACACTGCTCTTACACCCATGCCATGTAGTGAACGAGTGCACACTGCTCTTACACCCATGCCATATAGTGAACGAGTGCACACTGCTCTTACACCCATGCCATATAGTGAACGAGTGCACACTGCTCTTACACCCATGCCATGTAGTGAACGAGTGCACACTTCTAGAGGTAGTGTGTTCCAATCTCTCCCCTGCCCCCTAGCGGGGGGGAAACCCTCTGTGTTGGCCTCCTCGACCCCTGAACCCTCCCCGGTCCCCCCTAAAGGACCTGTTCCTCTCTCGGCCCCTGTCACCCCCACGACCCACATTAGGCCCCCCACGGCCCCCACGGGCCGACCCTCCCCCTCGCTCCGACTTCAGCTTGGAGGGAGGCGACTTGGGGCGGAGGCGCTCTATCTCCTCGGTACAACCTGGATGGGAGAGGAGGTATCTGATTAGAAACTGACACGGAACAAATACTAGTCCAGCATTTTAAGTGTTGGTCCCCTGGGTTCATGAACTCAAATAAAAAGGTCCCAGAAATGTTCTAGGAACATAACGTTTATCAGAGCTGAATTTCTAGTGTCACGGTAAACTGTCTAATTTATTTTTTTATAAATTAGCAAAAACCTCTAAAAACCTGTTTTTCCATTATAGGGCATTGTGTTTTTAGAATATTGCTGAACACACTTCTTAATGTACTGGCATCGTGTCAGTGAATACCTACCTGAGAGGTGAGACTGTGGAACGGAGAAGTGGGAGGAGTAAGCCTCTGCATTGAAGTTACTATTGGTCAGAGTTGGACCCACCGTCAACCAACCTGGAGAGGAGGTCAATGTTAAAGACCTGGACTAACAGAACACATCCAGAAGGAGGTCAATGTTAAAGACCTGGACTAACAGAACACATCCAGAAGGAGGTCAATGTTAAAGACCTGGACTAACAGAACACATCCAGAAGGAGGTCAATGTTAAAGACCTGGACTAACAGAACACATCCAGAAGGAGGTCAATGTTAAAGACCTGGACTAACAGAACACATCCAGAAGGAGGTCAATGTTAAAGACCTGGACTAACAGAACACATCCAGAAGGAGGTCAATGTTAAAGACCTGGACTAACAGAACACATCCAGAAGGAGGTCAATGTTAAAGACCTGGACTAACAGAACACATCCAGAAGGAGGTCAATGTTAAAGACCTGGACTAACAGAACACATCCAGAAGGAGGTCAATGTTAAAGACCTGGACTAACAGAACACATCCAGAAGGAGGTCAATGTTAAAGACCTGGACTAACAGAACACATCCAGAAGGAGGTCAATGTTAAAGACCTGGACTAACAGAACACATCCAGAAGGAGGTCAATGTTAAAGACCTGGACTAACAGAACACATCCAGAAGGAGGTCAATGTTAAAGACCTGGACTAACAGAACACATCCAGAAGGAGGTCAATGTTAAAGACCTGGACTAACAGAACACATCCAGAAGGAGGTCAATGTTAAAGACCTGGACTAACAGAACACATCCAGAAGGAGGTCAATGTTAAAGACCTGGACTAACAGAACACATCCAGAAGGAGGTCAATGTTAAAGACCTGGACTAACAGAACACATCAGGAAGGAGGTCAATGTTAAAGACCTGGACTAACAGAACACATCCAGAAGGAGGTCAATGTTAAAGACCTGGACTAACAGAACACATCCAGAAGGAGGTCAATGTTAAAGACCTGGACTAACAGAACACATCCAGAAGGAGGTCAATGTTAAAGACCTGGACTAACAGAACACATCCAGAAGGAGGTCAATGTTAAAGATCTGGACTAACAGAACACATCCAGAAGGAGGTCAATGTTAAAGACCTGGACTAACAGAACACATCCAGAAGGAGGTCAATGTTAAAGACCTGGACTAACAGAACACATCCAGAAGGAGGTCAATGTTAAAGATCTGGACTAACAGAACACATCCAGAGGGCTCAGTGTGTATGTTTAGGTGTGTCAGTCCTATCAAAGTGAAAACCTGTTGGTGTTACACTAAGTGAGGTTATTTTGCCCGGCCCTAATTAACAAAATATCAGTTCTTAAGCTTGTGGATAAAATTAGGCATCAGATGTTTACCGGTTTAAAATGGACACATAAGGATGTGTATTTTAATGTTTGTCACTCAGCTCAGTTTGGAGTGTCGCCTGGTCTGATGGTGGAGTGAATGTGAGTGTCACCTGGTCTGATGGTGGAGTGAATGTGAGTGTCACCTGGTCTGATGGTGGAGTGAATGTGAGTGTCACCTGGTCTGATGGTGGAGTGAATGTGAGTGTCACCTGGTCTGATGGTGGAGTGAATGTGAGTGTCACCTGGTCTGATGGTGGAGTGAATGTGAGTGTCACCTGGTCTGATGGTGGAGTCCCTTCCAAAAAGGTGAAGTCTGCGACGACCAAGACAGAAGTGTTCTATGATGTGGAATATCTCCACCGGCTTCTCAACGTTGCCAATCTCCGGTTCCTCTGTGATGATCAGGTCAATATCCACGTTAGCATGGATGAAATCTCCATCTGTTGACCTGCGGACTGTGCCTTTAATCCCCATCAGACAGTGTTCCTGGAGGAGCAGAACATGAAGAATAAACTGTTTAAAGACCTCCACAGTGTTCCTGGAGGAGCAGAACATGAAGAATAAACTGTTTAAAGACCTCCACAGTGTTCCTGGAGGAGGAGAACATGAAGAATAAACTGTTTAAAGACTTCCACAGTGTTTCCTGTAGGAGGAGAACATGAAGAATAAACTGTTTAAAGACCTCCACAGTGTTTCCTGTAGGAGGAGAACATGAAGAATAAACTGTTTAAAGACCTCCACAGTGTTTCCTGGAGGAGGAGAACATGAAGAATAAACTGTTTAAAGACCTCCACAGTGTTTCCTGGAGGAGGAGAACATGAAGAATAAACTGTTTAAAGACCTCCACAGTGTTCCTGGAGGAGAACATGAAGAATAAACTGTTTAAAGACCTCCACAGTGTTCCTGGAGGAGCAGAACATGAAGAATAAACTGTTCAAAGACCTCCACAGTGTTTCCTGTAGGAGGAGAACATGAAGAATAAACTGTTCAAAGACCTCCACAGTGTTCCTGGAGGAGCAGAACATGAAGAATAAACTGTTTAAAGACCTCCACAGTGTTCCTGGAGGAGAACATGAAGAATAAACTGTTCAAAGACCTCCACAGTGTTAACCCAGATTGTGAGTCTTTGTGTGAGTGTGTTTGTCTGCATTGCGTGTGGATGTGTTGTGTGTGTGTGTGCAGACGTGTTGGGTGTGTAAGTGTGTGTATGTTTGTGTAGGTGTGTGGATGTTTGTGTAGGTGTGTGTATGTTTGTGTAGGTGTGTGTTACCTTGGTCCTCTGAAACACAGCTTTGGGGTCAAGGGTTTTCGTCTTTCCAGGATTATTCTTGTTGGTCTTGATCCAGCAGATGTCTTCACAACGCCTGAAACCCCACTTCCTCAGACACTGGACAGAACACAAACCTGTTACTGAGTATGTGTGTTTACGTGTGTGTTTACGTGTGTGTTTACGTGTGTGTTTACATTACCATTCTGCCCAGGTCCAGTCCCTCTCCCGATCCACACCAGAGGAAGACAAAGGAACGCAGTGCTGATATCTCCTCAATCTCCAACTTCATTATCTATAGTGAACACACAGTACTGATATCTCCTCAATCTCCTACGTCATTATCTATAGTGAACACCCAGTACTGATATCTCCTCAATCTCCAACGTCATTATCTATAGTGAACACCCAGTACTGATATCTCCTCAATCTCCAACGTCATTATCTATAGTGAACACCCAGTACTGATATCTCCTCAATCTCCAACGTCATTATCTATAGTGAACACCCAGTACTGATATCTCCTCAATCTCCAACGTCATTATCTATAGTGAACACCCAGTACTGATATCTCCTCAATCTCCAACGTCATTATCTATAGTGAACACACAGTACTGATATCTCCTCAATCTCCAACGTCATTATCTATAGTGAACACACAGTACTGATATCTCCACAATCTCCAACGTCATTATCTATAGTGAACAATGACATCTCCAACTACACTGAGTTGTAATAAGTTCACTGTAACAAAAAAACATAGACAAGATTCCTGTATTAATATTATGGTCCAAGGACATATTGATAATTGTTTTACTGGATAAAGCTGTAACTTGAAAAATAGATATTTTTAAGAGACATTTTATAAGGTTTGGTTTTGTATACAGAGTTATGGGGGTCCATTTTGACTGACAGAAGATGTTCTGTCCTCATTCTGCTCTAAACTCTTCAGGCATGCTCCTTAAGGGCAGGAGGCTCCAGGGTCAAAGGTCAATTACTGACGTTACATCTGATAGTTTTAAACACACTCACATCGTCCCAGTTCCAGAAGCGTTCGGTGTGTGAGATTCCTGACTCTCGGTAGTACTCCTCTAGGGGAGGTTCCAGGAGGATCACGTCAAACTTACACTTCAGGTCACGCAGGTCAAAGTGTTCTGGGTCCGCCTGCAGATACCTACACGCGCACCCACACGCACGCACATGCACGCATACACCCACATCCACACAAACACCCACACAAACACCCACACACGTTAGAGGAAACATATAGATGCTTCAAGACTTTAGAACACAATGTTATGAGGCTGGGTGAAATGACTACGTAAGCGTGTAACGTGTGACTACGTAAGCGTGTAACGTGTGACTACGTAAGCGTGTGTCGTGTGACTACGTGAACGTGTGTCGTGTGACTACGTGAACGTGTGTCGTGTGACTACGTGAACGTGTGTCGTGTGACTACGTGAACGTGTGTCGTGTGACTACGTAAACGTGTGTCGTGTGACTACGTAAACGTGTGTCGTGTGACTACGTAAACGTGTGTCGTGTGACTACGTAAACGTGTGTCGTGTGACTACGTAAACGTGTGTCGTGTGACTACGTAAACGTGTGTCGTGTGACTACGTAAACGTGTGTCGTGTGACTACGTAAACGTGTGTCGTGTGACTACGTAAACGTGTGTCGTGTGACTACGTAAACGTGTGTCGTGTGACTACGTAAACGTGTGTCGTGTGACTACGTAAACGTGTGTCGTGTGACTACGTAAACGTGTGTCGTGTGACTACGTAAACTGTGGTCCTAACGTGTGTCGTGTGACTACGTAAACGTGTGTCGTGTGACTACGTAACGTGTGTCGTGTGACTACGTAAACGTGTGTCGTGTGACTACGTAAACGTGTGTCGTGTGACCTACGTAAACGTGTGTCCGTGTGACTACGTAAACGTGTGTCGTGTGACTACGTAAACGTGTGGTCGTGTGACTACGTAAACGTGTGTCGTGTGACTACGTAAACGTGTGTCGTGTGACTACGTAAACGTGTGTCGTGTGACTACGTAAACGTGTGTCGTGTGACTACGTAAACGTGTGTCGTGTGACTACGTAAACGTGTGTCGTGTGACTACGTAAACGTGTGTCGTGTGACTACGTAAACGTGTGTCGTGTGACTACGTAAACGTGTGTCGTGTGACTACGTAAACGTGTGTCGTGTGACTACGTAAACGTGTGTCGTGTGACTACGTTAAACGTGTGTCGTGTGACTACGTAAACGTGTGTCGTGTGACTACGTAAACGTGTGTCGTGTGACTACGTAAACGTTACGTGTTCGTGTGACTACGTAAACGTGTGTCGTGTGACTACGTAAACGTGTGTCGTGTAACTACGTAAAACGTGTCGTGTGAATACGTAAACGTGTAACGTGTGACTACATAAACGTGTGACTACGTAAACGTGTGTTGTGTGACTACGTAAACGTGTAACGTGTGAATACGTAAACGTGTGACTACGTAAACGTGTAACGTGTGAATACGTAAACGTGTAACGTGTGAATATGTAAACGTGTGACTACGTAAACGTGTGTCGTGTGACTACGTAAACGTGTGTCGTGTAACTACGTAAACGTGTGTCGTGTGACTACGTAAACGCGTGTCGTGTGACTACGTAAACGCGTGTCGTGTGACTACGTAAACGCGTGTCGTGTGACTACGTAAACGCGTGTCGTGTGACTACGTAAACGTGTAACGTGTGAATACGTAAACGTGTAACGTGTGAATATGTAAACGTGTGAATACGTAAACGTGTAACGTGTGAATACGTAAACGTGTAACGTGTGAATACGTAAACGTGTAACGTGTGAATATGCAAACGTGTGACTACGTAAACGTGTGTCGTGTGACTACGTAAACGTGTGTCGTGTGACTACGTAAACGTGTGTCGTGTGAATACGTAAACATGTGTTGTGTGACTATGTAAACATGTGTTGTGTGTCATACATGGGCGGAGTGTTGGTGGTTGATATGAGTTCATCCTTCAGTCTGATCAGCTCTCTCAGTTTAGGATACTCTTCAAATCTGTCAGCCAGACCTGGAACACACAACTGTTACTCTGAAGTAGTGACTGCATTCTCCCATCCCATGGGTACAAACCCACAAGCACGGCGTTGCAATGCCACACTCCCCAACGCCGTGCGCACACTCCCCAACGCCGTGCGCACACTCCCCAACGCCGTGCGCACACACTCCCCAACGCCGCGCGCACACACACACACACCCCCACGCCACGCACACACACACACACACCCCCACGCCACGCACACACACACCCCAACGCCGCGCACACACACTCCCCAACGCCGCGCACACACACACACACACCCCCACACCGCACACACACCCCCACGCCACGCACACACACACCCCAACGCCGCGCCGCACACACACCCCAACGCCGCGCCGCACACACACCCCAACGCCGTGCACACACACACACACACACACCCCAACGCCGCACACACACACTCCCCAACGCCGCGCACACACACTCCCCAACGCCGCGCACACACACTCCCCCACGCCGCGCACACACACACCCCCACGCCACGCACACACACACCCCAACGCCGCTCACACACACACACCCCAACGCCGCTCACACACACCAACACACAAACAGACACATCGTACCAACGTCTCTGATGAAGTTCTGAGGTCTGTGCCCGGTGTCGACAAAGTGTTGGCAGTAGTCATTATGGGGGTTCAGACTCTGGGTACCCTGATAATAACAGACAGTGTTGGCAGTAGTCATTATGGGGGTTCAGACTCTGGGTACCCTGATAATAACAGACAGTGTTGGCAGTAGTCATTATGGGGGTTCAGACTCTGGGTACCCTGATAATAACAGACAGTGTTGGCAGTAGTCATTATGGGGGTTCAGACTCTGGGTACCCTGATAATAAAAGACAGTGTTGGCAGTAGTCATTATGGGGGTTCAGACTCTGGGTACCCTGATAATAACAGACAGTGTTGGCAGTAGTCATTATGGGGGTTCAGACTGAGTACCCTGATAATAAGACATTCTTCTAATATTTTGTTGTGTCAAAAAATGGGGGGACAGGGGGAAGAGCAGCGATGGGGGTACTAACAATAAGTCAGCTAAATAACAAGAGATAAAGACAGAAACAAAGAGGGCAAAATGTCACCTTCAGGAAGGTGCTGGAGTCCTTATAGACCTCTTCATAAGGGTTGTTCTCATCTGGGGGGGGGGCCTCCACCTCATCCTACACACGCCAACAAACAAGTCAACAAACACGCCAACAAACATGCCAACAAACATGCCAAGAAACACAGAGAAACCAAACCATTTCAGATTTTTCAATGTAGTAATCCTTCTTAATCTCCACTAGCATTCTGCGCCTACAAAGATGAATGGAATTATTGTGTGTGGTGTTTCTACCTTCTGCTCCTCAACATCGTCTTCAGTGTCCTCACCATCAATCTGGGACTTCCTCTTTGAGCAGGTCCCGGCCGTGTCCAACGATGCCCTACACACACACACACAAACACACAAAGTAAAACTGGGGATATTAGTGGGAGCCAGGGGTTTACATTTCTTATATCTTGGGGGGCTGGACTGGTTTGTGTTTGTGTGGTGTGTGTGTGACTGGGGTGTGTGTGTGTGCGTGGATGGGTGTATGCGTGGTGTGTGTGTGTGTATGCGTATGCGTGGTGTGTGACTGGGGTGTGTGTGTGCATGCGTGGTGTGTGTGTGTGTGTGTGTGTATGCGTGGTGTGTGTGACTGGGGTGTGTGTGTGTCTGGGGTGGGTGCGTGAATGGGGTGTGTCATACCTGCATGTCCCTCTAGTCTCCTCGATCTCCTTCAGTTCATCTTTGCTGTTCAGAACGGCACCAATACTGTCAGCACTCTCTGCTCCCAACTAGGACGGAATCAGACCCGTTACCGGAAGTATCGCCATGTTAACTAAGAGCTCTGTCACTTCGTTAGTCCTTCTCTTTCTACTGACGCTAATACAGTCATTATTTAACACCCACAGTGATTAACTAAGGGCCCAGATACCAAACATGAGAACCCAGTTTAGCTCAGTTAGTCTCTACCCTCAAGGGTTTTGGGTTCAATTGTAATTACGGTCACTTTTAGCACGGCTGATTCAGCAGCAATACACTGTTGAAACATAATTGATTGAATGTATTCTCTTTTAAACAACATAGGTGGACATACATATCTTAAGCAACAGTAGAAATGGCAATAACATCTTTCCCCAACTCTAGCGTGTCTACAGCGTGGTTATCAAACCTCTAAAAAAGAAATTTCCAATTAAAATACGTTGCCAAAACGTAAGAGACGTAACCAGCTTGTTATCTATCAAGTAACCCAGCCACGCTACTTAACCAAAGGACCAACCTGGAGGGTTATTATGATTTGTAAACAAGGCAATTTAAAATACAACAGCTTCCTACTGTAGCTAACGTTATGCTCTGCTAGTAGCTACCTGTTGCGCTAATAGCTGGCGTCTAAGTTTCTGCTTTTCCCGTATCTCCTGTAGGCGACTATTCATCTCTGTGTCGGTGGTTTGAAAATACAGTAGTTGAATAGCTTTCAGTAGGTTTGTCTTTGATAGCCTTGGATATATCTATTGTTACCTCTCCACAGAGGCGAGAGAAAGCTTATTTCGCTCCAAAAACATGTATCTCGGTCGGTTTCTAATGACAACTGCAGCGCGTGGGATCTGCGTCACTTCGCGTTACGTGTTTCCTCTGCTGTAATGACAAGAAACAGCCACAAGGCTGTGCTGCTGTATCGTATTATTCCGTCCTGAAAAATCTTTGAAAATGTGCTGTTATGATTCAATTCTCTCATTCCTCCCCAAGTGTGTGAAAGGAGGTGGAAGAATGAGAAAGATAGAGAGTGGGGATAGAGGGATGAGAAAGACAGATGGATAGCGGGATGAGAGAGAAGAGATAGAGGATCTCTTTAACAGCCCTGTGTACATTAGACTGTCTCTACTTTACACACTGGTGAGGGTGTCTGACTCTTTCTCCCGGTCCAAAGCGCTGCAATATGTTGTCATGTCAATGTGTCTGCTTGTTCTGCAAACACACACATACGCACACAAATAATACTATAATTCTTGAAAGCCTTGTTTGACATACCGGTGCTACATTTTGTGTATTTGAGCAAATGTGTGTGTATACAAACAGGTATGTTTGTGTTACATTTTGGGGCATCAGGGTAAATGGCATTTTCCCGGGGGGGTCAAATTTACCTGTCTGTAATATTGGGGGGCCATTAATCCCCCGTCCCCCTAAATCTACACTGTATGTGTGTCAACATGTGGTGATTCATTCATTCACATAGCAGTATAACACTTTGGAGAGCAGTTCATACAGGATGCTGAGGAAAGACAGACACAAAGAAAAACAAAGCAACATAAACAGTAAAACATGTTTTATTCTGACATTAAGTGACATCATGTCTGATCAGGGAGTTTTGGAATGTGTTGGGAACAACTTGACCGAATTCCAATAGTCCAATAGACAGCAAGTCCCTCTCAGTCACTAAATTGATATACTGTACTGATCCCTAAGCCCTGCCTCTTATACGCTGGAGTTCTGATATACTGTACTGATCCCTAAGCCCTGCCTCTTATACGCTGGAGTTCTGATATACTGTACTGATCCCTAAGCCCTGCCTCTTATACACTGGAGTTCTGATATACTGTACTGTTCCCTAAACCCTGCCTCTTATACGCTGGAGTTCTGATATACTGTACTGATCCCTAAACCCTGCCTCTTATACACTGGAGTTCTGATATACTGTACTGATCCCTAAACCCTGCCTCTTATACACTGGAGTTCTGATATACTGTACTGATCCCTAAGCCCTGCCTCTTATACACTGGAGTTCTGATATACTGTACTGATCCCTAAACCCTGCCTCTTATACGCTGGAGTTCTGATATACTGTACTGATCCCTAAGCCCTGCCTCTTATACACTGGAGTTCTGATATACTGTACTGATCCCTAAACCCTGCCTCTTATACGCTGGAGTTCTGATATACTATACTGATCCCTAAGCCCTGCCTCTTATACACTGGAGTTCTGATATACTGTACTGATCCCTAAACCCTGCCTCTTATACACTGGAGTTTTGATATACTGTACTGATCCCTAAACTCTGCCTCTTATACACTGGAGTTCTGATATACTGTACTGATCCCTAAGCCCTGCCTCTTATACACTGGAGTTCTGATATACTGTACTGATCCCTAAGCCCTGCCTCTTATACGCTGGAGTTCTGATATACTGTACTGATCCCTAAGCCCTGCCTCTTATACACTGGAGTTCTGATATACTGTACTGATCCCTAAACCCTGCCTCTTATACGCTGGAGTTCTGATATACTGTACTGATCCCTAAGCCCTGCCTCTTATACGCTGGAGTTCTGATATACTGTACTGATCCCTAAGCCCTGCCTCTTATACACTGGAGTTCTGATATACTGTACTGATCCCTAAGCCCTGCCTCTTATACGCTGGAGTTCTGATATACTGTACTGATCCCTAAGCCCTGCCTCTTATACACTGGAGTTCTGATATACTGTACTGATCCCTAAGCCCTGCCTCTTATACACTGGAGTTCTGATAGGATATGATTGGTATAAGTAATACGTTTAATCTGTGACATACAGTGAATACCTGACATGGAGTGGAACTGACTTGTTTCTATTTCCTTAGCTTGTCATTCTCCTGATTGTGTTTCTACCATGACAAAGGCATTTATCCTGCTGCATTGTCAGAACTGTGTCAGGACAGTAAAATTCAAAGTGTCAGGTGGGTACAGAAATACAAACTCCACTTGTCTTTGTTGACAACAGCAATAGAATTTGCTGCTCCCTCACTCAGCTTTCTAAATCTTAAATCATGATTCACTTGTGTTCAGTTGGAGAGTCCTTTTTCAATCAGAGAGTATCTTGTAATCTATCAGGAAGTGACATCAGGTCAGACCAGGAACTGTCAGATATGTTGAGAACCAACCAACAGACAGTTTTATCCAGACAGACATAAACAGTGTTAAGTGCTTTGTTCATCAACATTCTCTATTTAGTCTGCATTTTAGTCCTTCACTGTCCAGGAAACCTTTGCTCTACATACAGGTATATATAAGAAAACTGATGTACATGAAGACCGTATTAATCAGTTTAATTACAAGTTTAGTAAGACTGAATGAGCAAATAACAACAGTGCAAGACCATCTAAACCTTGTAGTCCTTGGAGAAGTCAGTAATGTAAAGCAGTTTGAGTGGTCAGCAGCCTTTAGCAATAGAATTGATTAGCATATAAACCATAACTTGTTGTACCAGTTGTCACTACAGTATGTGACCTCAGACAATGTTATCCAGAAATTGTCAGGGTTAGGCACCTTGCTCAAGGGCACACCTATCTTGGCTCTGGCTCAGGCTCAGGGATACAGATTCTGTTTGAACCTGTAGCCCCAATATTCTCATTTAGGCTAATCGTCATATGTGTATTTCATATTATGAGGTAGAAATCCGAGTATGATTCGTGTGTGGATATATTATACAGCTTCGGAAAAAATTAAGACACCACTGCACCTTTTTCTTTCCTTTCCAAAAATGTCCAAAAGGAAGGTTTTGAGTGAGGAACAGAAAGATTCAAATTAAGAGACCACTGCAAATTGAATGCTTCTGTTCCTCATTCAAAACCTTCCTTTTCAACTTTTTTGGAAAAGAAAGAAAAAAGTGCAGTGGTCTCTTAATTTTTTTCCGGAGCTGTATGTTTGAGAAATCTCACCGATCAACTGCGTTACAGCTATACAGCTACGTAGCTCGCCAGTAGGCAAAGCTAAAGGATTTAATCGCTCTTCTGACATTTTAAATAACTTCTAGGGAAGATAAGGTTTTTGTGGTTGTATTCAAGAGTGTTTGGCTTGCAAACATGTGCAAACTTAGCAAGCATCTTATATTAGCTGCAAATTAAAGTGATAATAACTGTTCCGCTGTCTTGATGTTAGGATGCCCATGGGACTGGTGGTGAAGTGGCTTCGTTGTGGTTCATATTTTAACAGCTACAAATTCTGTTTCTGAGAGAAAGTGGGTGCTTCACATTTGTCAATGGTTTATGAACTCCATTTCACTTTCTACGATACTGTTCTAGTATATACAGCGAGCCAGTGTTTGATATTGGCAGACTGCGTTTTAGTAGCCAAAGGTCAGCTATTTCATTGTACTGGATTCAGAAAGAAATTCCTAATGCTGATTTAGCTCATTTGAAAGTGGACTAATGGGCGCAAGCTATTTGGTAGATAACAGTCTCTTGTAAATCCTTCTACACGTTTCATCAACATTATTAACTATGCAGACTTGACATTGGGTGTGTTCACACTGCACCTTAGCCCAGGGCTAAGAGCCTCCTTAAGCTAGCCCAGGGCTAAGAGCCTCCTTAAGCTAGCCCAGGGCTAAGAGCCTCCTTAAGCTAGCCCAGGGCTAAGAGCCTCCTTAAGCTAGCCCAGGGCTAAGAGCCTCCTTAAGCTAGCCCAGGGCTAAGAGCCTCCTTAAGCTAGCCCAGGGCTAAGAGCTTCCTTAAGCTAGCCCAGGGCTAAGAACAATGCAGTGTGGAAAGGACTATAATGTGTGGTAGTCGACATCATGCTGCTCCTCCCCAGCCTGTGGCCGTAACCACGCGTGTGAATCTACTTTGATTGCAAGCACACGTTTGTAATTGACAAGCTATATTATACTGTAGCTAACTCATAGTGTAGCTAACTCATACTGTAGCTCACTCATACTGGAGCTAACTCATACTGTAGCTAACTCATAGTGTAGCTAACTCATACTGTAGCTCACTCATACTGGAGCTAACTCATACTGTAGCTCACTCATACTGTAGCTCACTCATACTGTAGCTCACTCATACTGTAGCTCACTTATACTGTAACTCACTCATAGTGTAGCTAACTCATACTGTAGCTAACTCATACTGGAGCTAACTCATACTGGAGCTAACTCATACTGGAGCTAACTCATACTGGAGCTAACTCATACTGGAGCTCCAACAGTGAATCAATTGAGTAGTAAACTAAATTTGAATCTCCACTGAGTGAAACAATCCAGGAGTCGACTAAACTGAAATAGTAAACAAAACAAATGACTAATACTTCAAATCGATAAATAAAACAAGTGCTTTCGAAGAGCATATAGGTAACATACTTAGAGGATAGAAGACGAGTGACCGAGGAAAGACAGAGAGCTAGGAGAGGAGAAATCGAGAAAGGGGGAGGAGAAATCGAGAGAGGAGAAATTGAGGAGTTATAACAAACAGATTAGATTAGTGAGATTGGTCAACCCTTTTGACAGGTATGAAACAACTTCTTTCACTGACCAATAAAAACACAACGTATGTAAAGTCATCTTTGATGTGTTCTTCAAATGTCATGTAATCAAATCAAAAGCTCAGAATATTGTCTTTCTGCTTGTTCTGTCAGTCATCCACGTTTCAACCTCTGCCCTCATTAGCAGACCTCTACCTGTCCTTCGCCACTGGCCAATCACTTTGGAAATCTGCTTCATGAATCCCTCTCATTGTCCAATCACCTTGTGTATCCAGGAGGTGAAGGCGGAGACTTTGGTGTAGACACCAGGTGAGTGTTGCGCACGGCAGCCGTGACCCCACGATGTCACACCGTACACCACCCATCCTCCGCCTGGACGCTCACACACCAAAGGGCCACCGCTGTCGCCCCGGCAACTGTCCACGCGGCGTTCTGATTGGCTGTCGCTGCCGGCGCAGAGCATGCGGCTGGTGAAGGCCCCATGGTAACGCTGTTGGCAGTGGCGACGGGGGAGGAGGGAGATAGGGGCCTGTTGGAGAGTCTTGGAGTACGAACGACCTGGAAGACAGACACACACACAGACAGACAGACACAGAAACACAGACAGACAGACAGGCAGACACAGAAACACACACAGACACACACACAGACAGACACAGAAACACACACACATACACACACAGACACACAGACAGACAGACACAGAAACACAGACACACACATACACACACAGAAAGACAGACACACACACACACACAGAAACACAGACACACACATACACACACACAAACGCACAAATACACACACACAGACAGACAGACAAACAGTCAGATACACACACACACACACACAGACAGAGAGACAGACAGACACACACACAGACAGATACACATAGTTACTATGACCAACAATTTACATTCCACTGCGCTTCCCATGACGTGTGTGTGTCTAAGCCTTTTGCGTGTGTGTGTGTTTCCATGGTGATTTGGGCTAATAAGTGTGATGTTTTTCTTGTGTCATAGGAGTGGCGGTTTGCCAACATGTTCCTACAGCTGGACGATGCAGACATCTACCCTAACCCTCTGGTCAATAAACTGTCTGCCTGTCAACCTTGTGTCAGTGGTTTAAAAGCTGGTGTGAGAAAGGATGAGAAAAGAAGAGTAAAAAACAGAACATGCACATTTGTTCACGTTTGGTCTCAACACAAATGACAAACAAATGAACACAGACAGTCCCACACACACAATCCCCCTTCCCTCTTACCAGTGTCTCCCCACCCAGTGATATGACAGTTAGAAGCGTGTTTCAGGACTCTCTTACCAGTGTCTCCCCACCCAGTGATATGACAGTTAGAAGCGTGTTTCAGGACTCTCTTACCAGTGTCTCCCCACCCAGTGATATGACAGTTAGAAGCGTGTTTCAGGACTCTCTTACCAGTGTCTCCCCACCCAGTGATATGACAGTTAGAAGCGTGTTTCAGGTCTCTCTTACCAGTGTCTCCCCACCCAGTGATATGACAGTTGGAAGCGTGTTTCAGGACTCTCTTACCAGTGTCTCCCCACCCAGTGATATGACAGTTAGAAGCGTGTTTCAGGTCTCTCTTACCAGTGTCTCCCCACCCAGTGATATGACAGTTGGAAGCGTGTTTCAGGACTCTCTTACCAGTGTCTCCCCACCCAGTGATATGACAGTTAGAAGCGTGTTTCAGGTCTCTCTTACCAGTGTCTCCCCACCCAGTGATGTGACAGTTAGAAGCGTGTTTCAGGACTCTCTTACCAGTGTCTCCCCACCCAGTGATATGACAGTTAGAAGCGTGTTTCAGGTCTCTCTTACCAGTGTCTCCCCACCCAGTGATATGACAGTTAGAAGCGTGTTTCAGGACTCTCTTACCAGTGTCTCCCCACCCAGTGATATGACAGTTAGAAGCGTGTTTCAGGTCTCTCTTACCAGTGTCTCCCCACCCAGTGATATGACAGTTAGAAGCGTGTTTCAGGACTCTCTTACCAGTGTCTCCCCACCCAGTGATATGACAGTTAGAAGCGTGTTTCAGGACTCTCTCTTTGCGGAGTGGCAGACATGCCGGCAGGACGTCCCGACCGAAAGCCACACACCGGTCACGCTCCTTCCCCGCCACACCTGGCGAAAGACGCACCAACGCCAGGTCGTAGTCGTTGCTATGGGGACGGTAGCTGGGATGCAGGACGATGTGGTCCAGGGCGTACTCCTCCTCTGACTCCTCAGGGACCAGAGAATGGTAATCCCCCACTCTGACCTTGTACAGCTTAGTGTTGTTACCATACCTGGAGGACAGGGGAGAAGTCAGGCATCTAGTATCGACCCAAAACCTGGACAACTAAACACCTTTTCCAGGACCATGATGTCTATGTTCCATGTACGTTCCATGATCTAAACCCTCTGCACACACGCACACAGACACACACGCACACAGACACACACGCACACAGACACACACGCACACAGACACACACGCACACAGACACACGCACACAGACACACGCACACAGACACGCACAGAACTGTTCCTCTATATAGGATGAATACACAGGAAATATGCTGCATATGAAAGAGAGAGTAGAGTGAATAAGAGAGGAGGAGGGGAGGAGGAGAAAAGAGGACAGGAGGAGAAAAGAGGACAGGAGGAGAGCATCAGGAGAGCCCATCTGCCAAGCTTGGTCTCTTGTTACACACAGATGATACCGGAAACAGAACATTTCCCTGACAGAACCTGTGTTCAGATGTATCTTTAGGAGGGATGACACATTTCCACATCTCTGTCTGTGGCCTGGGTGTGAACACGTGTAGGTGTGTGTTTGTGAGTCTGTATGTGTTTTGGTGTGTGTGTTTGTGAGTCTGTATGTGTATGTTTAGGGGTATGTGTGTGTTTGTCAGTGTGTGTATGTTTAGGGGTATGTGTGTGTTTGTCAGTGTGTGTATGTTTAGGGGTGTGTGTGTTTGTCAGTGTGTGTATGTTTAGGGGTATGTGTGTGTTTGTCAGTGTGTATATGTTTAGGGGTATGTGTGTGTTTGTCAGTGTGTGTTGCCTCCATTTCTGTCAGCAGTATTGAAAGGTGACACTTTAACCCTGGAAGCCCCAACATAGTTTGTGAGTACCGGCCTTCTGAGAAAGAAGTTAAAAGTTCACTTGTTAAAAAGCACAGTCTGAGTTTGAAACTGGACAACTTTATAAGGACAATCTGGGATTCCCATCAACAACATGGCCACACTTTTTCACAGTAAAAAGATTGGAGATCCCACTTCTAGACCAACTAAAACTGCTTGTCTAAAATACTTTTTTTATGTGGAAATTCTGTGTCCACATATAGTGGATATAAAAAGTCTCCACACCCCTGTTAAAATGCCAGGTTTTTGTGATGTAAAAGAATGAGACAAAGATAAATCATGTCAGCACCTTTTCCACTCTTAATGTGACCTATAGTGTGAACAATTTAATTGAAAAACAAACTGAAATCTATTTCCCAAAGACAACCTCTGGGTATGATGCTGAGCATGTGCACTCAACATCTTTGGTCGACCATGGCGAGGCCTGTTCTGAGTGGAACCTGTCCTGTTAAACCGCTGTATGGTCTTGGCTACCATGCTGCAGCTCAGTTTCAGGGTCTTGGCAATCTTCTTGTAGCCTAGGCCATCTTTATGTAAAGCAACAATTCTTTTTTCAGATCCTCAGAGAGTTCTTTGCCATGAGGTGCCATGTTGAACTTCCAGTGACCAGTATGAGGAAGTGTGAGAGCGATAACACCAAATGTAACACACCTGCTCCCCATTCACACCTGAGACCTTGTAACACTAACAAGTCACATGGCCAATTGGGCCCAATTTGGACATTTTCACTTAGGGGTGTACTCACTTTTGTTGCCAGCGGTTTAGACATTAATGATTGTGTGTTGAGTTATTTTTACACTGTTATACAAGCTGTACTCTCACTACTTTACATTGTAGCAAAGTGTTATTTCTTCAGTGTTGTCACATGAAAATATATACTAAAAGATTTACAAAGATGTGAGGGGTGTACTCACTTTTGTGAGATACTGTATAAATAAAATGTGTGTGTAGAGTGTGTGTGTGTGTGTAGATACGCGTGTATGTATAGTGTGTGTGGAACCTGAACACTTTTTGGGAGAAAATATCACGTAACATCAGTGTAGAGACATCCTTGTGTGTGTGTGTGTGTGTGTGTGTATGAGTGGGTGTGTTTGTGAGAGAGTGTGTGTGTGTATAAAGATCAGGATATATTAATCATACTCACAATTCCCTCCATTCAATCTCCCTTTTAACTTCCTATCACCTTATACACACACACACACACACACTCACACACACACACACACACACTCACACACACACACACACAGGCAGGCAAGTGTGTTGTAGTACAGGGTTCTGGTGAGTGTTCAGGTCAGTCTGTTACATTAATGGAGGAGATGAACAGTTTCACATCTCATTTGGATGCTCGGATTCATCAGTGTGTGTAGCATGTGTGTGTATACTGTATGTGTGTGTGTTTATGTGTGTGTGTGTTTATCTGTGTGTAGTGTGTGTGTGTGTGTGTGTGTGTTTATGTGTGTGTGGGCGTGTTCATGGGTCTGCTGTGTTGAAACTGATCTTGTAAACACGTTGTTCGCTCAGGTTAAGATCAGGAAAGTGAAGCATCCCTTTAAGGGACAGTGTGGTTGTTTAAGTGAGGTGTTTCTATCCACTTCATTGTAAATGTAATCAGGACAGAGTGCAGGATCTCAACTCTCACGGCCTGTGGAGACAAAACAACAGCCTCAGTGGAGTGTAAGATTACCACGTTATGGAACTACGCCTTGACAAACTGAGCAGAGCTCTGGACTGTAATAAATGTTCTTAAGAAGTGACTCTCCACAGAACTTATCCATTCTTGTTTTGTCGTTTTAAATGTTTGTAGTTGTCTCTCGACTGTACCTGTCTGTTATTGGTTTGTTGTGGTTTGTGTAGGACACCAGGATTTGATTTGTAATCCTAATCCCCTGACATTTCTGTCATCATACCCAATCAGTAGCATTCAAGTAGAAGGGAACTTTGGCTTCCCCACTGATTTATGTAAGGAAGTGTCTGGAGGTGTGTGTGGTAAATTCTTAAAGCAGTGTTTGGAGGCGTGTAACCTCTTGAAGTAGTGTGCAGAGATGTGTGTTACCTCTTGAAGCAGTGTGCGGAGGTGTGTTACCTCATGAAGCAGTGTGCAGAGTTGTGTTACCTCATGAAGCAGTGTGCGGAGGTGTGTGTTACCTCTTGAAGCAGTGTGCAGAGGTGAGGATCCAACAGGACCTGATGAGCGTCGCTCCACACACCAACCTCCCATCCCCACGAGACCCTCTGAGACGAACTGCTGCCTGCCAGGGCCAGCCCCCCCTACACACACACACACACACATACACATACACACGCACACAGAGACACCGATATATACACACAGACAGTTAAAAACGACAGTCACACATAAAAACTGCTAAACACACCACCAACAGCATAATGTTACATTAAAGAGGTTAACAGGTTGACAAGCTGTTGTAGACACCAGAAACACTTCTCAAACAGATTGTATTGATTTAGCAGACACTCTTATCCATAGCGATTTAAGAACTAAATGCCTTGCTCATCACTACGACCCCGCCCCCTTACCTCAGTGAATTCTGTCCTCCTCTGATCCCGCCCCCTTACAGCAGTGAATTCTGTCCTCCTCTGACCCCGCCCCCTTACCTCAGTGAATTCTGTCCTCCTCTGACCCCGCCCCCTTACCTCAGTGAATTCTCTCCTCCTGTGACCACGCCCCCTTACCTCCGTGAGTTCTCTCCTCCTGTGACCCCGCCCCCTTACCTCAGTGAGTTCTGTCCTTCTGTGACCCCGCCCCCTTACCTCAGTGAGTTCTCTCCTCCTGTGACCCCGCCCCCTTACCTCAGTGAGTTCTCTCCTCCTGTGACCCCGCCCCCTTACCTCAGTGAGTTCTCTCCTCCTGTGACCCCGCCCCCTTACCTCAGTGAGTTCTGGCCTCCTGTGATCCTGCGCTGGCGAGTGTGTACCAGCCTCACACCACACACAGACTCCCGCCCGTCTAACACATAGAAACAGACAGAAACAGACAGAAACAGGCAGAAACAGACATACATGAGAGTGTGTCTGTGTGTGGGAGGTGATGGATAAACCAGACTAGCAGTTATTAAATTTGTTATAATAGTAAATCAAAGATCATTGTCAGGAAACCACAGACAACCATTTGATATGGAAAACTATACTGACCTGGGAGAAACTAGACCAAACACACTGCTTTACCCAGCTACCAACTACTGTATGAGTGAAGGTGTGATGTGAATGTGTGTGTGAGAGTTTGCATGTCTGAGAGTATGTGTGTGTGAGAGACTGTGTGTGACTGATTGTGTGTCAGAGTGTCTCCAGATGGTAATTTTGACTGTCTGTCAAAGCAGTGGAAAAATCAGGCCCTCTAACAGAGGTTAAGTCATACACCACTGCAGTCGCTTTAAACCTGCCTTTATACACCTCATGTTCTAGTCTATATAAACCTGCCTTTATACACCTCATGTTCTAGTCTATATAAACCTGCCTTTATACACCTCATGTTCTAGTCTATATAAACCTGCCTTTATACACCTCATGTTCTAGTCTATATAAACCTGTCTTTATACACCTCATGTTCTAGTCTATATAAACCTGTCTTTATACACCTCATGTTCTAGTCTATATAAACCTGTCTTTATACACCTCATGTTCTAGTCTATATAAACCTGTCTTTATACACCTCATGTTCTAGTCTATATAAACCTGTCTTTATACACCTCATGTTCTAGTCTATATAAACCTGCCTTTATACACCTCATGTTCTAGTCTATATAAACCTGTCTTTATACACCTCATGTTCTAGTCTATATAAACCTGTCTTTATACACCTCATGTTCTAGTCTATATAAACCTGTCTTTATACACCTCATGTTCTAGTTATATAAACCTGCCTTTATACACCTCATGTTCTAGTCTATATAAACCTGACTTTATACACCTCATGTTCTAGTCTATATAAACCTGTCTTTATACACCTCATGTTCTAGTCTATATAAACCTGCCTTTATACACCTCATGTTCTAGTCTATATAAACCTGTCTTTATACACCTCATGTTCTAGTCTATATAAACCTGTCTTTATACACCTCATGTTCTAGTCTATATAAACCTGTCTTTATACACCTCATGTTCTAGTCTATATAAACCTGTCTTTATACACCTCATGTTCTAGTTTATATAAACCTGCCTTTATACACCTCATGTTCTAGTCTATATAAACCTGTCTTTATACACCTCATGTTCTAGTCTATATAAACCTGTCTTTATACACCTCATGTTCTAGTCTATATAAACCTGTCTTTATACACCTCATGTTCTAGTTATATAAACCTGCCTTTATACACCTCATGTTCTAGTCTATATAAACCTGCCTTTATACACCTCATGTTCTAGTCTATATAAACCTGTCTTTATACACCTCATGTTCTAGTCTATATAAACCTGCCTTTATACACCTCATGTTCTAGTCTATATAAACCTGTCTTTATACACCTCATGTTCTAGTCTATATAAACCTGCCTTTATACACCTCATGTTCTAGTCTATATAAACCTGCCTTTATACACCTCATGTTCTAGTCTATATAAACCTGTCTTTTTACACCTCATGTTCTAATTATATAAACCTGCCTTTATACACCTCATGTTCTAGTTATATAAACCTGTCT